>NC_043711.1:105721767-105754980 GCF_006229205.1 Suricata suricatta | reverse complement strand
GAGCGCCGCGGCCGCCGCGCCGCCCCACTGCCCACACCCGCTGCGGCCCCGCGCAGACCTACCGGGCTCGGGCGCCGCGTGCCTGCGGGGGGCGCTGGGGGGCTGGCCGGGAGCCCCTGCATCCTCGGCCTGCTTCTGTCTAAAGAAGGCAAAAATCTTGCTCTGGGTCCTCCCCGGTGTCTCCTGTCCTGGGGGGCCTGGAGACACAGGCGCGAGTCTGAGAGGGCGGTTCGGGTTCCCGGCGGCCCCCGCTGCTGGGCTGCGTGGGGCTCCTGCCGCACCTGGCCTGGAATCACCGTGGGCGAGGTCGGGAGGCACGGCGGGGGGCCCCTCCTGGGGCCCAGGCGGCGCAGTGCCCGCGCTTGGGGCAGCCGGGCCCATGAGGTCGGCGCACACCTGCCGGAAGCGCTGCCGGTGGTGAGGTCTCAGGAACGCGCCAAACCCTGTGGGGAGAGAGGTCAGGCCCCGCCCTACCCCCCCCCCGCCCCCGCCCCCGCCCCCCTCGCGGCCACTTGCTCTGCAGCAGGCGCAAGTCCTCAGGCCTTGAGGTAGTGAGTGCGGCCGCCACGGCCACCACCTTCTCGAAGTCATCGTCCTGCCTGTAGGCGGTCAGCGCTGCCAGGAGCTGGCTGCAGCCTGCGGACCCCAGGGCCTTTCGGGCATCAGCCAAGTAGGCGCTCCCTGCAGCCTGGCCTTGCCTCTCCACCCTGGGGGCTCCAGATCCCTCCTCTTTTGGACAGCTGCTGCGGGCTCCTGCTGGGGAGGTGAATAGGATCATGGTGGGTGTCTGGGGCCCCAGGGAGCTCCACTGGCACCCTTCACACAGCCTTCTCCCTTGCTCTGGGGTCGCAGAACCAGGGCAGCCCCCCAGGGGGAACGCCAGGGCTCTGCTCTGCTCCGAAGCCTCTCCGGAGACTGGTACCTGTGGGGGCCAGCCCAGAGACCAGGTGGGGCCTGCCTTGGTTCAGGTGCTGTCCGGGGTCCAGCTGCCTGGCTGCACCCTGGGACAGGGTCAGCTTCAGGTCACACTCCCGCCTTCCTGAAGAAACGGAGACACACAAGGAGCCCCCCAGCTAGCTCCCAAGGGTCTGGAGTGGTCCCTGGGGAGGAGGCAGGTCTGCACAAGAGGAAGCTGACACCTGCCACCCTCCTCTGGCCACTGCAGAGACACCCCAGTGGGCACCAAGTCCAGAAGGGAGAGGGGCGACTCTCGGGCTGGAAAGTCCCCTCCTGGGGGCCGAGGGGTCTTCCTAGGCCAGGCCCCCCTGACACCTGTTCTTGGGGAAGTCCCTGCTCAGGGGGTGAACTCTTCGCTAACAGATGGGGACACAGACTCTGAGGTGCAGGGCCCCACTCCTGGCAGACCCAAGTGGGGACAGGGTCCCATTCTGGGTCGTGCGTGCTCTGGGGGACACATGGGTCCCCCTAAACAGGCCTCCGTGCAGGAGCAGGGAGCCTAGCCCAAGCTAGCACTGCCCCCCCACCCCCGACCCTGGGTGCCCACACCTCCGCTCACCCCCGGGTGCCTGGGCTGCCGGTGCGCCCTGCTTCTGAGGAAGGCTGAGCTCGGGCTGGCAGCCGCAGCCACGGCCCGTCCACTGCAGGCAGACCTCCTCAAATTGCTGCTTGTGGTGCGGCCGCACGAACTGATAGAAGCCTGTTGGAATGGTTTCACTATGCGGCCCCTGTGCTGAGCTGGGTGGAGGGCTCTGGGCCATAGGCCATGCACCCACACCTTTTCTAGGAGGCAGGGACAACCAGGGACCCTGGTGCCCGCCCGCACCCTCTCCCGGCCGCCACTGCAGCACCGCCCCCAGGTCGGGTGACCACTGGAGGCCAGGGCACCTTGGAGCAGGCTGTGCTTCCTGGGATCCTCAGCAAAGAGTGGGCGGAGACAGGCCACAAGAGCCTCGAAGTCATCAGAGCCCTTGTAGTCCCGCAGGGCCCTGGTGAAGGTGTCAAAGCTGGCCTGGCTCAGTGCCTGCTTCGCGGCCACCATGAACAGCTTGGCCCTGCCCACCTGAGTGCTGGCCGCCGGCTGCTCCTGCTGGACACAGGGCCAGGGGCCCCATCAGTCAGGACCCACCCTCCCCGGTCAGGGACGCCGGGCCGGGAAGCACGCCCTGGCCCTGGGAGGAAATCCACAAAGATGGCCATGCCCCTCGGAGAGCAGCGGAGAGGCCAAGTGCAGCTTTGCTCCCCCTGGGCCGGGGGCTGCCACTCCTCTGCCAAGCTCCCTGAGCCCACACAGCAGCGGACAGCCCCGGCCAGAGGGATGGTCAGCTCGCAGCACAGGGCACTTCTGAACGTGTGGAGGACGTAAGACATCACTGTGCCTCATCTGTGCTGCACAGCTCAGGCCCTGACGCTGGGCTCCCAGCAAGGGAGCCCGGAAACCAGGCAGGACAGGTCCTGGCTCCCCAGTCCCAGCACCCCCCGCCTATTTCCTGGCACCAGCAGTTCCCAGAAGCCCAGGGAGATGGACAAAGGCAAGTGGTGCACGGGGCTTTCCAGAGCTTTCCTAGTTCAGAGAGACTCAGCCGCCCTTACGTGCCTTCTCCTGAGGCTGGGAAGGCAGACCCTCCCCACAACTGAGCCGAGGGCTCGGCTTAGCCCTGCCCTGGGAGCTGACTGGGCCAACCTACCCAGAGGGCGGGGGTCCGACATCTGTTCAGCTGGACCCTGTCAGGCCACGCGTAACGTGGTCCCCCAGAAAAACAAAACAAAACGGAAGGTCCACAGCTGACCCCAAGCTTGCAGGACGGCCCCAGGCAGGGGACCCCGTGGGCCCCGGGCAGCGCTGCACTGGCAGGGACACAGGACCCTGCGCCGCTGCTGGGAGCTCTGCGGGGGCTGAGAGGCTCTCAAGGTAAGAAGCTAAAATGAAGAGACTTGGAACCGGTGCAGGCCAGGCTCCAGCAGAGACGCCGGGAGGCCCTGGGAGCCCAAGCCCGGGCAGCGGAGCCCCCGGGGCTCAGCACCGGCTCATCTAACCAGAGATGAGGCTTAAAAGACGCTCCTTGAAACATTCCAGCTGAACAGAGGTTGGGGGGGGCGGGGGCAGGCCTCGGACAGCCAAGGGCCCAGGGCCAGGCGCACCCCTGGGAAGGCGGCAAGGAGGCCCCGCCCGGCCACACCTCACACTCCCCGGCGGGCCCCGAGCAGCCTGGGGCTCCCGCCAGACCCCGCATGTGGGGCGCTCCACCTACCCAGCCGCCCACCAGCCGGATCTTCCTCCTGCCTCCTTTCCGTTCCTGCGAGGGCCTCTTCTCGCTTGGGAGGGACAGCGTGGAGACATGCGCCGCCTGAGGGGACACACTGTGGTCCTGCCCACGCCCGCGGAGCCCAAGCCCCTTGGGACGCCGTGAGGGCCCAGAGAATGGGGAAGAAGAGCCCTCTGCTCGGTCCGCCCACTGGCCCTCCCGCGGCCCGCGTGCCTTCAGTGTGACCCTGCCTGCCCATGCCGACCCCCAGAGGGCCCACAGAGCCGCGGAGGGAGCACCAGCGGAGCGTTGGGTGGGGGTCCGTGCCAGGGGTGCACTGGGACTCGACCACCCGCCTGACCAAGTGGTTTACAGGAGGGAGCATGGATGTGTCCCAGGCTTGGGCGGGGGAGGGGTCTGTCTCTGAGGCTCCCCGCACCTCCTCCCCAGGGGAGGCCTTGTCCCCAGGCGCCCCAGCCAGCTGCTCGCTGTGCTCCAGGGCGGCCAGCAGCCCCACGGGCCTGTGCTGGCCGAGGGCTGGCTCCTGCCCGTACTCCACACACAGGCTGCTCTCGGCGTCCCTGGCCGGCGACCCTGCAGGAGCACAGATGTCAGCAGTAAAGCCCATGGGAGGACGGGGGTGATGGCGGGGGGGACAAGTCAGGTCCGTCCCAGCAACACTCGGGCTCAGCCAGGCACTCTGGTCATTGGGCCAGGCCGGGAGCCCCCCAGGGCCCATGTCCCAGCCTTTTCCCTCAAGCAAACACACCTGCGGGTTTCTGCCTCAGGCTGGGGACATGAACGTCCAGACTCTTGGCTTTCCTGGTGGAGAGGGGCCCAGGCAACACGGCCACCGTGACAGCTCCCTCTCCCTCACCCAGACCTGGGGCCGCAAGCAGGGGGGCCGGCACCGGCATCTGGACAGTCACAGGGAGGTTGGGGTTGTGCACAGACCCTTCCCTTGGGTGGGCGTCAGGACGCAGCCAGCTGGACATTAGGAACTCACAGTTTTCTGAGCGACACGGAAGAACTGGGCCACGTCCCGGATGACATGGCCAAAGCTGTCATACACCTTGACGTGGGGGCGCACCCAGGAGGGCAGCTGGGCTCTGGCGTCCACGTGGGTGAACCTGGCAGGGTGTCAGCTGTCAGACAGGGGTCCTCAGCCGCCCCCGGCCCGTGGCCCAGGCTCACGCTGAGGGAAGGGCCAGTGCCCAGCCAGCACGGAGAGGCTGAGTGAGGAGCCGCACCTGTGGTCACAGAGGAAGATGGCCCCGTAGTCGTGGCGATGCCGGATCACCCGCCCGATGGCCTGGTTCACAGCCCTGGATGCCTGCTGCCGGTACCACTCGTGCCCGGAGAGGAGCTGGTGGGGGGGGTGGCAGTGGTGCTCAGTCATGGGAGCTCTGGACCCTCCTCCCTGCTCCCACCCAAGCCTGTGGCCTCTCACCTGGCCCCCAGGCCCACCGCGGCTCTTCAGCTCGTCTAGGAACTGCATCTTGAGGATGACCCGGGGGTCCATGCGTGGGGGGTACGGCAGACCCGTGACGATCACACCACGGCCGTTCATGTCCGCAAAGTCTAGCCCCTCGCTGGCCTGGGGGTGGTGGGTACTCTTTACTCCGGTCTGCCTTCCCCAAGGGTCTGCCCACGCCCACATCCTCAAAGCCACGCACATCCACGTATGGGATGCACGTATCCTGGACCAGGCCCCACCTGGGGCCTCGCACATTCCCAGAAACTCTTCCATCCTCCCCACCCGAAGCCCGTGAGAGATGCTCAGTCTCAGCGCCTAGATCCACTGCCCGCCCAAGGGCTGTCCAGCCGCGGCCAGGGCTGTGCCCTCCTAGCTCCTGCTTACTGGACTTGGGGCACCAGGCAGGCGGTCAGGCTGGCCCATCCCACCACGTCGCAGTCCCCCAGGTCCCAGGCTGCAAGCGTCCTCCGACACAGGACAGACGGGAAGACAGGGCGCGGGGCGCGGGGCCCGGACCCTGCAGTCTCACCTTCCCCCGGCACACGGCCAGGAAGGCGGCCCCGCTGGACCCAGGGGAGGCGACCCGTGTGTAATAAGCATCCACCACCTGGGAGGAGACGCTGGTCAGCTCCTGCCGTCGGGGAGCAAGACCCCGGGTCTCACCCTCTGAGGTGAAGGGCTGTCCCAGCTGGGAGGTGGGCCAGCAGGGTTCTAGAAGCTTCCTCACGGCACAGATTCCCAGGCTGGCCCAGAACCTAGTCAGTGTTTCCCAGAGAGCAAAGGAACCCCTGGGCTGGGGGGCAAGGGGCAAGGGGAGGCTTGCTTCAATGACAGCCCCTCAGACTCGAGGATCTGGGGCCACTGTCCCCTTGCCCAAGCTTCCTAAGAGGTGACCCGTCAGGGCCAGGCGGGACGTCCACCGCACAAGCCCAGAGCTGGCTAAAACCTCGGTCGGGGCCAGGGGCCAGCCTGGGGCAGCCGTGACGGGCGGTGGAGCCCAAGAGCTCGAACCTCTGAGAAGCCACCTTTGCTCCTGGGCTCCACAAACAGAGGCTTCAGGGCCTCCAGCTTCCTGGCAAAGTCCCGGGCCTGTGCGGAGAGATGGGAAAAGGGGGTGCCCATCACGCCCGCACATCTGGCAGGCAGAGGCCACGTCGCAGTCACCTCTGCCTTCTCTCACGGATGGGCCTGCTCTGGCCCTCCAGCCCCTTGGCCTTCTGGGGCTCCCTCCCACCCCCAGGACACACGAGGACGGACATACCCGCCAGAACTCCAGGCTTTTCTCCATGACAGGGTAGGACGGGAAGAAGACCAGGAGCCCGTGGGGGACCACGCGGGCGATGTTGCCTGCAAGTGCCGTAGCTGAGTCAGAGGCTGAGTGGGTCCCCCCGGGGACCGCAGGCGCGCAGGGACCCCGGGTCCCAGGGAATGGGGTGGGAGCCCGGGCTGGAGGCCCAGCACTCACCTAGCGCCTTACCCAGGGAAGACAAGCAGGCGTCGGAAAACCTGCACGAAGCCAAGAGCCCACCGTCAGGGTCCCGGATGTGGCACACTGCCCGCCCACCTCCTCAGCCGCCGGGACCCCTACCGTTTGTCAAAGGCAGAGCTCAGCTGGGCTCCATCGGGCCCTTTGGGGACGATCCCCACCCAGATCTGGTGCTTGTCGATGACATGTGGGTTCTCCAGGCAGACTGGGAAAGGGCTGGGGTGGCAGGGTGGGCCCAGTGAGGTCCCGAACCCCAGCGCCCTGGCCACCCTTGGCTGGCCTGGGACCCCCACGCTCACGGGGCCCAGGGCAGCCCTTACATTTGCATCTCCAGGGCAAAGGAGGACACGGGGGCCAGGGTGCCGCTGGTGAGGACGAGGGTGCGGACGCCCTGGCGGACCAGCTCGCGCATGCTGTGGCCGGGGCTGAAGCACCAGTAGCTGAGCACCTTCCCTGGAAGGGGGAGTGGGAGGCTGGCTGAGCCAGACACAGGGGGCCTGGCGCGGGGGCGGCTGCCGGGCCCCACAGCCCACACGTACAGGCTGGAGCACGGGGACCAGCCTGAGCCCCTGAGTGTCTGGCTGGGGCCCCTCCTTCCTTCCTCAGGCGTTCTGGGAGCATGGGTGGACCCAGAGAAGGCCCCAAAGGGTGCACACTGGGGTCACCTCCAGAGAGGCCAGCCAACCCCAACCCAGACTTCAGACATGGACATGTGGCTCAGGGCACGGGGAGCAGGCATGGAGGCTGGCATCACGTGCCCCTGCCCAAAGGGCACAACGGGAAAAGAAGGAGAACCCAACCTCTGCTTGAGGAAGAGACAGGAGGGGCCCCGCTCCCCCGGAGCCAGCGCTGACATCACCGTCAAAAACAGTGGTTCACGGGAAGCCGGCAGTTCCTGGAAGCGCCCGGCTCCGGAAGTCAGGGAGCTCAGACGGCACAGGCCGGTGGACCGGAAACAGGACTCAAGAGCCCACGCGGGGTCATGGGGCAGCGGGGCTGTTTCCAGACAAGAACCGACCACCTCCTGGGGCCAGAGATTTCTCCACCTTCAGGAGGGAATCTGGCCCCTGACGGGGGGGGGGGGGGGGGGGGGGGCCGGGCCAGCCCTCCCGCTGCTCACGCACATCCTGGCTTCCTGGGAAGGTCAGCAGTGAACAGACTTCCCACAATCGCCCAACCCAGGGAGCGGCTACTCCTGAGAATTCACACGTGCACCGAGGCACACAGGACACGGGGCCGCCGCACCCGCTCGCCTGCGGTCCCCCACACCCGGCCCTCTGAGCGCCCCGGGGAAGAGGCCTCGGTGCTGGTGCACACTGCTTCCCGTGACCTCACAAACAACACGCAAGGGGTGCGCCGGTCACCTGGCCTCTCACGGAAGCCAGGAGACCCCCCCCCCACGGTCCCCCTGTGAACCCCGTTTGGCACCGGCCTTACCCACGTGCCCAGCCCTGCTCTTCCTGCTCGGCTCCAAGGGGCGGCGTGGAAGGGGGTGTGCCAGCAGGGCTGGGGGCTGGGCACGGAACACACGCTCCCGGCTATGCTGAGGGGTGACCAGGACAAGACAGGGACCTGACTGAGGACCCACTGCCCCAGATATGTCCGGCAAATCCCACTCCAAAGGCCACGCTGCATGGGGTGCACTGTGCCTGGGGTGGCTGGGACTCTCACTATCCCTCTAGACCCAGCCAGCCGCACACCAAGAGTCACGGGATGCCTGACACGGACCCCGTCCTCAGGAGTCACAAGACTCGAGAACCCCTGGAAGCAGGCAAGAGCAGCAGCAAACACGGGGTCGGGGCAGCAGAGTCGGCGCTGGAGGGGCTGGAGGGGCAGTCAGACACGACGCTGGGGCCCGGGCCGGCCCTGCACGTGGCCGCTCGGTGGGACAGCATTAAAGCAACACACCTGTGCCCGCGTGAACATGCCCAGGTCCCCCTCCCCCCGCGGGCTGACCCCTGTGGGGTCGGGGACCTGGCTGTGCCCTTGCTCCATGGAAGGCCTCCAGGTGACTCTGGGTGGACTCTGCCGTTTGCCTGCTCTGAGGCCCTTTTATCTCCATCAGCTCTGTTGGGGTGCCCTGTGGGGTCACGCGGAGCAGGCTGTGCCCAGGGAGGCGGGGGCGGCAGTGGTCATCACTGCGGGTGTGGCGCTGTGCAGAGCTGGAGCAGGGGAGTGGGGCCCTGCCCCCCAGCACCCTACCTTGCTTTCTGGCCGCTGTGGCGTTCCAGGCCTCTGATCGATGCACCATCCTCTGGTGACTGGCATCAGGGTGGATGTGCACCTGGAGGGACACAATGGACAGTATCCCGGGGCCCAGCCCAAGGGTCCACCCGTCCCCGAGGCAGCCCCTACCTTGTAGGATTGAGACACCCCAGGTCCCATCACGGAAGTGGACACACCCTCGGCAGGGTCTGCACTGAACACGATCTGGAAAGCAGACGTGGGGAACAAAGCGGCAACACGCTGGTCACACAGCACACAGCAGAGGCCACCGCTCCTGCTAAGTGACCCCCACACGCAGGGGGCGGATGCTCAGGGTACCGTCACCCCATGCCCTGCCAGTCCCCTCCCCCGGAGGACCCCATGGCACTAGAGACACCGCCATTCCGCAAGGCTGATCCGTGTGCTCGTACAGGGAACAGCCTGGGTTGGTCAGGGAGCCAGGTGAAGGGACCCAGTTCACCCCCAGAAACAAAAGCACAAAAGCTACCCCCAACTAAAGTAAAGCAAGCTGTACTCTCGGCCGAGGCGCGAGCAGAGGAAAGGCAACAAGTAGGTAAACACCGGGAAGGCGCACTCGGTGCTGGACGCTAACAGGACGCAGAGGGTCTGCTTAGCAAACCCAAGAAAACTGAACGACAGCACCGGATGAGGCCACCAGAAAAACCAGCAGTGGTGCCAGTCCTGCCTGGTGCCCTTGGGGCCAGCTGCTTCCTGTCCGGCCGGCTCTGCAGGTGAGCAGGTCTCAGGCTGTCCAAGGGCACGTGTGCTCCTGACCTTGGCACCTGGCCTGTCCTCCCCAAGGCTTGCCCCCAGTCTGGGTCAGCTGCGCACCCCTTCTCACACTACCTTGAGAGGATCTGAGTTTTGGGAGGTGCGAGGCTCCGCGGCCCGGCTGGGGGGCTCACGGCACAGCCTGTCTGGTCAGCCCACAGACCCCCTGAGGCCCTGGGGCCAGCCTGGCACACCCGCCTTCCCACAGGAGCCAGGTGTGGGAGGAGCGAGAATCCGGTCACACTTCCTCCCGGTAGA
Source organism: Suricata suricatta (assembly GCF_006229205.1). Lineage (NCBI taxonomy): Eukaryota > Metazoa > Chordata > Mammalia > Carnivora > Herpestidae > Suricata > Suricata suricatta. The sequence continues at coordinate 105,745,559 of NC_043711.1, read as the reverse complement.
AGGGACACAGCAGAGAGAGAAGCCGGCCCCCAGGGACAGGGGGGCAGGGACAGGGACAGCAAGTCATCCTCCTAGCCTACTGAGAGCAGCTGCCAAAGGAAGTTCCACGGTTAACCAATGGGGTAAGTGGTGCTTGGGTTCCAGTGAGTGTGCGGGGTAGAATCTGGGGAGGGGAGGAGGCTGCACAGGATGGGGAGTGAGTCTAGGGCACCCTTGGAGGGGACAGCAGCTGCAGCCCAGTGCCTGCTCAGCTGCAGGGACCCTGAGAACAGTGGGGAGCACAGGCAGAGAGCAGCTCAGAGGGAGGCGCTCGCCTGGCAGGGCTTGCGGACAGGGGCCAGGGTCCCCGGGGACCCAATGATCACAAGGGACCAAGGCCTCAGGCAGCAGCGGTCTGGGGTGCCTGCTGTCCCCTCAGAGAAGTGCTGGGGGACAGCTGGGCAGGGCCTGGCACCTCCAGGCTGACACCTGGCTAACTTCACACTCAGGGAGATGGAGCCCCAAGGGCTAAATCACAGGTCTCTGTGGGACGTGTACCTGTTCTCCCTGGGCTGCAGGATCACCCACTCCTAGCTCCTCCTCCCTCCCCACCCTCCCCTGCCCGGCCTCCCAGCCCGGCCTCCCCAGCCTGGCCATGCAGGTGGGAAGAAGCACCACAGAGCACAAGGCCTCTGGCTGAGTCCTCTTCAGAGAGGGAGGGCCCCTGATAGCTGGCCCGGCAGCCACTCAGCTGAGGGAAGCAGACCCTGGCTTGACCGTCCGAGCTGAGGAAATGGCTCTGCTGGACCCGAGGACAGCTGGACACAGGACAGCACCCCGGGGGGCAGGAAGTGGCCATGTCCACAGGCCCTGAGGCATGTGATGTCCCCACTGGTGGCCTAGCTATGGAAAGGCGGGGTTTGCGTGCGGCAGAAGGGGCTCCGTGAGCCCTGGGGGCTGCCCCCACCCCAAAGTGGATCCCAGAGGCCAGAGGGAAGCCAGTCTGGCCCAGAGAACACGCTGACCGCTCCTGCCGACTCTGAACGCCAGCCCCATGGGCCCACCTGGGTGCACAGGCATTGCCTGAGCACACTCACACCTAGTGTCTGAATGCCTCTCCGGGCGGGCGGGCCCAGTGGCCACACACGGGGCTGGGTAGAGTCCACAGCCCCTCACTCCGTGGTGGGCTCATGCTTTGACTTGCCTCTGAAAAGCTGCTTCAGGAAATTACTTGAGAAAAAGTAAGAGCAGATGGTGCGGCCCATAAGCCGGCCTGAAACCCAGAAGCCCCCGCCAGGCCCTATGCCACCTGACCCCTCTCCCCCGGACCTGACTAGAGCAGCCAGGCGTGGCCCTCTCCCCTAAGGCCTTGCAGTGCCCTCCAGGGGGTGTTCATTTGAAGCATGTGGTGTGGGCACCTTGGTTTTGCCCCAAGCCTAGGCAAAGAAGGCCCCCCTCAACTTCTATCAGGAAAGGAGACGCCGCACCTCCGCCCTAGGCCCACCCCTACCTGGATGATGTCCGAGAGCTTCTGCAGACCCGCCGTGTTGGTGAACGGCCCTGTCCCTGTGGGAGCAGCAGACGCTGGCCACACCACACCTCCAACAGGGAGGTGCAGAGCCCTTAACCCTCAGGAGCCTCGACCCAGGGCTGGTGTGGGGCACGCCCTTGGGGGGCAGTTCCCGCACTGCGGCCAGAACGTCTCTGGGGGTCGGCAGGCTGAGAACAGAGGCTCTGTGGTCAAGTCAGGCGGGGGTTCCGGGCCACCCCCGGGGCCCAGGAGCACAGCCAACTGGCCATCTGAGATGAGAGCGAGACCCCACCCAGCAGGAGTGGGCCGGCCGTGCAGCCTCCAGGTGGAAACAGGATGTGGGGGGGCTCGGGGCAAGGAGAGTGGGACCCAGGGCTCCCCGGCCCAGCGAGTGCCTCGCTCCCCTTGCTCTCTAGGGGCTGACGGGAAATGTGCTTTATGAAACACGTGCCCATTGGGAGGTAGTGATGCCTCAACCTCCCAGGCAGAAAGGGAGCTCCAGGGACAGTAGTCCTGCCGGGGCAGCGGCAGCCCCGAGTCCAGGCCAGTGTGAAGGCCCAGCTGGCCGCGGGCTGCAGGGCCCACTGGGGACTCACGTCCTGCCAAGTGCTGGATGATCTGGTCCAGGGAGTCGAGGATGCAGCCTTTGGTCTGAAAGGTTATCTGGGCTTCGGCAAACAGCTCAAAGATGTAGCTGCAGAGGAGAGAGGCCGAGCTGGGCGAGCTGCTGACCGCACACGCCCTCCAGGGGAGGCCAACCCTCAGGAGCCCTGATTGCTAAGGAAAAGACAAGGCCCTGAAAGGCAGCTCTGGGAGTCACGCAAAGCCCTGCTGTCTGGGCCATGGAGGCCAAGGGGCCTGGCTCATCTGGGAAGCAAGTGGGAGCCCCGCAAGGCTCTGAACACAGTGAGGCAGATGGGCTCAGGAAGAAGGCAGGCAGCATTGCTCCAGCACATTCTAGAACATTCCACACCTCGAGAACCTGAGCCTGGATCCCAGCACAGCTGTCAGCTGTGCCCCTAGGGAGCTACAACCAGCCTCAGGCCATGATCCCTCACCTGCCTTTGGGAGATAAAACCAGGTGCCCTGAGCTGCTGCGACCACAGCCCCATACACGGGTCAGCCTCGGGTCTACAGGGGCCGGAAGGGGCGACTGGAGAGAAGATGCACAGAGAAGTGCCTTGCTCCAAAGGGCTGGGCTAGAGTGGGAGGCTGGGGCCAGGGCAGGTGGGCACCGTGAGGAGAGCGGGGCACACCCACTGTCCTTTACCTCCCTGGCTTGGTGACACCACTCTGGTCCCCTGGCAGCTCAACGGCGTCAATGGCCTCTTCCAGGCGAAGCAGGATCTCTGTGGAGCAAGGGGTCGTCAGGGACAGCCCGCAGGGCCACCAGCAGTGGGGGAGGGTGGCACTCACTCTTGAGCTTGGCGATGTCCTCCAGCTCCATGTGCAGCCCTGTGAGAGCGGTAAACGCACGGTCACTTCCTGCTTCCGCCTGCCGCGTCCCGGAGAGCCGGCCTCGGGCTGGACCCGGCCTGTCCCCCAGTCGGCGGTGGTGCGGAGGCTCCCGCAGACCCGTCCCACAGGCTCTGGGGCCCTGCAGCCTGGACGTGGGCCGGAGGCAGCGGGGCGACCCATGGCGAGCACTCCTGAACGCGGATGCTCGCTGGAGGCCCAGGACGACGACCCGGCTACAAGGTGTCCCAGCGCCTGCACTGCGGGACTTGAGAGATCATCTCCCACGAGAAGAAACCAGGGCTGCCTGGAGGCGTGGCTGACGCCAGGTGGGGGGCAGGAGACGCGTGGCGTCCCCCTCGATGCCCGGCGGGGCCATGCTAACAGCGGAAGATGGGGCCGAGTTCAGTGAGGACGAGGCTTACAACAGACTGCTAGAACACAGGTTCCCACTGGTGACATAAAAACTACCCTCCGGAGGGGCGTCTAGGGGCTCGGTTGGTTGGGCATCTGACTTCGGCTCAGCTCAGGTCATGATCTCCTGGTTTGGGAGTTCAGGCCCCACCTCGGGCTCTGTGCCAACAGCTCAGAGCCTGGAGCCTGCTTCGGATTGTGTGTCTCCCTCTCTCTCTGTCCATCCCCCACTCATTTTCTCTCTCTCTCTCTCTCTCTCTCTCTCTCTCTCTCAGAATAAATAAACATTTTAAAAAATTAGAAAAACAAACAGAAAATTCCTACTCTCCTGAGGGGGATGAGGGACCAAATAACTGGCAAAGAATAAATTCAAACTCCTAAAGTTGAAAATTGGAAAAATGAAGGGAAAAAACGTCAAGCATCTATCCTGTTTTCCTATAAAAACAGCATCACCAGGGGCCCCGGTGGCTCAAAGGGTCTGACTCTCAGTTTGGCTCAGGTCATGACCCACGGCTTTGTGGGTTCAGGGCCTGTTCAGGTTCTGTGCAGACAGCGGAGCCTGCTTGGGATTCTCTCTCTCCTCCCACTCTGTGCCCCTCCCTATCTCTCTCACAATAAATATACAAACTTTAAAAAAAAGTTTTAAGTTTTTAACGTCAATGATATCCAATTTATCTTTTTTGCCCTTTGTGGTTGTTAGTTGCTGTCAGCTTTTCAAGGTTTTATTTATTTATTCACAAAAGTGATCTCTATGCCCAACATGGGGTTCGAACTCATGATCCTGAGACGAAGCGTCACGTGCCCTTCCAGCCGAGCTCACCGGGCACCCAGCGGCCGCATGTGCAGCCCCAGGGGCACCGCCGGAATCCGGTGACGCAGTGCGTGCCGCCAGTCGCCCTCACAGCTGTTTGTGATGGGGGGTGCGGGAAGCAGCGCAGATGCCATACGGACATCACGGGACTTCCATGGGGGGTGGGGGGGAGCCTCTGTAAGGGGAGGCCTTGGCAGGGCACGCTAGGAGCAAAAGCAGTAAGGCACAAACGTGCGGCCCTGCGTGCAGGGGGGAAGAGGGAGCAGCACGTGCCTCTATCTGCTGCTTTTGTGGGGCAATGAAGCTGAAAATAAAGAATAAAGCAGAGACTAATAAGACACTTCTGGAGCAGACTATGACTTTTGGACCCACGTTACCATTTTAAACATTCAAGAAAAACCAAAGGAATAATAAAATCGACGAGGAGAAAAATGGAGTAAGACGTGAAATCCAAATGAAAGCAAAGGAACCCTCAGGGCACCTGGGGGGCTCAGTTGGTTAAGCGTCAGCTTCAGCTCAGGTCATGATCTTGCTGCTCATAAGTTCAAGCCGCATGTCAGGCTCTGTGCTGACAGCTTGGAGCCTGCAGCCTGCTTCGAATTCTGTCTCTGTCTCTCTGCCCCTCCCCTGCTCATTCATATTCTCTCTCACTCTCTGTCCCCCTCACATATAAAATAAAACATTAAAAAATAATAACTAACACAATGCTCACCTTGCCCCCCAGACAATGACTGGAAGAAGGTTCTGGGGGGGACTCCGGCCTCCAGGACCGGAGGCCGCCTCGCAGGGGTCTCGTCCCCATCCCCAGCTCACCTGAGGCGGCAGCGTCCGCCCTGAACTCCACGTGGGGCTCGCCCAGCTGCGCCGCCTTGGTCTGCTCCTCCAAGACCTGGTCTACGGCGCCCAGACCCGAGGCCACGTCCTGGGGGGTCAGGTCGAAGGACGCCGACTCCTCACACATCTTCTCCTGAGAGACCAGCACACATGCTACAGGGGGCCCAGGAGGCTGAGGCCGGGACGGGGTGCAGGGGGTACAGGAAGCAGAGAGTCCCCCAAGCTCCCCCAGGTCTCTAAGGCCAAGTCACACACTGGTCCAAAGGTGGCCGTCCACCACCACCAGTGTCTGAAACTCCGCAAGTGGAAACTTTTCCATTAAAATATAGATTTCTGGGGGTGCCTGACTGGCTTAGTCAGAAGAGCACATGACTTCTGATTTATGGATCGTGATTTCAAGCCCCTAATTTGGTGTAGAGATTACAAAAAAAAAACCCTTAAAAAAATATATACAGATTTATGGCTTTTCTCACAAGTTGTATCTGGCCCGCTGGACCTATCATCCCCCAAAACAACCATGCCTGGACCCAAGGGGGCGCCTGAGGGTGGCCGTCACTGTCCCAGGGCACGAGGCCCCAGGGCACCCAGGTGGCCTTCCTCCATGCCTTGGTCAAAGCACAAGGCCCCAAGCAGGCGCCCCAGGAATGCGTGAGGCAGGTGCAGGTGTGAGGGGGGCACGGGGTGGCCTCTCTGAGCCGAGTCTGGCTGTGGTCACCAACGGGGCGTGTCGGGCCAGGCGGCCACCCAGAGACTAAGGAACAAAGCAGACAGAGGGGGCACTGGGGGGTCCCGGATGGAAGCGGGCCGCAGGGCCGGCCAGCACGCCTGGCCCGGGGCTTGGATACGGGTCCGCACTGCTCTCCGCGGGAGGGCGGCGAGGAGAGGTGCGGCAGAAAGGCCACCAGCTACTCACCACGTTGTGAGCTTCATCGAAGATCACAACTGTCCCCTTCAGGTCAATGCCGTGTGCCCGGCGGCTCTGTAGCACGAGGGAAAGGACACAGGGTTGCAGCCAACAGGCCCGAGACGGGCAGGGGCAGGCTCGCCCTCCCAAGCGTCACCACACGCTGTCACACACTGCGGGAGACGCGGGGGAGGCCCCCTCGCTCCACGCCCTCGCCACGGAGCGGGACTTCAGGTGTCCCTTCTGGCGACTCACGCGGCACGAGGGAGCAGGCCAGGACCCCGCGCTGGGCTCCCCACGCGGCCAAGGAGCGGAGAAGGGTTCCCTCGGGCTCAGTGACCGGGTGGGGTCTAGCACTAGAACTTCGGTGCCTCAACTGCATTCGATGCTGAGTTTTCAGACAATAAAGTGCCCATTTCTGACAGCCGTGAGCACCGCGCAGTAGCCACGCACGCCTGCTGCTCCGAGAAAGGGTCTCATCCCGGGACCTGAGCCGGCAAGGACCCCGCCGGCCCCTGCGAAGCCAGGGACGCCTGCGGGCGTCAGGACTTGGAGCTGTGTGGGCCGACGCCTCACCTTGGCATCCAGCAGGTAGTTGTAGGGCATGAAGATGACGTCGGCCTGCTGCTTCAGGTTCCGAGCGAGGAAGTACGGGCACAGCCTGTGGGGGCAGGGGCGGGAGTCTCCAACCGTGGGCATGGGCCGCCAGTGTAAAATTTACATGGACGGGGGCGCCTCGGGGGCTCTGTCGGTTGAGCGTCCGACTTCAGCTCAGGTCATGATCTCATGGTTTGTGAGTTCGAGCCCTGCATCGGGAGCCTGCTTCGGATTCTGTGTCTCCCTCTCTCTGCCCCTCCCCCTCTCTCGCTCTCTCAAAAATAAATGAATATGCATTAAAAAACGTAAAACAAAAGAAAAAAATACTCTACATAAACAAAAACCCCAATCCGATTCCTGGGTACAGAGATGAGGTGATCAGAAAACATTCAATCCCGACTGAGCAGGACTCGAAGCTCTGAAGCCAGAGGCCAGCGCAGGCGTCGGAAAGCATGTTCTGTGAAGCCGGCCGCGTGGAGGGGCTGCCGGAAGCCGCAGTGCGCCCCCCGGGAGGCACAGCGGTCACTGTGGAAGGCAGGGGCAGTCCCCCTGCCTGTGCTCCTCAGAACCACTTCCGTTTCGCACACTGAGCAACCATTAGCTTTACGACCAGTCAAGGGAATGAGGGCCACGGCTCGTCTGGCCCGCCGGGACCCGGCCCGTAGGACGCGGTGCTGCCGCTGGGCTGCGAAGGGCCTTACTTGTGCTTGTTCCCACTCCTGACCAGGTCCTCAATGTCCAGGATGGAGGTGGTCAGCTCCTGCTCCAGGCTCTTCTCTGGGGACACAGGCAGGAGTAAAGACGTGTCCTCAGGTCTCCTGAGTCCCCACAGACCCCAGAGGGGTGCCCAGAAGGGCAGGGCTCCCACACAGCAAGCAGTGGCTGCTGCCACCCCAAGACGGTCCCTCAGGGCAGGGCGAGGACACCCCCCCCCGGGGAGTCACCGGAGACTCCTGCCCTGTGAGTCTCGGGATCACCTTGGAAGAACCCTAGACCTGAAGTGACCCTTAGGGAACCCTGCACTGCACCTCAGAATGTGCTGCTGGCCTGAGACTGACATATAGGAGATGGGACCCTGGGAACTTGGGGGCTACAGGCCTGGGGGGGTGCACAGCCCCTCCGCGGGTCACTGCCAGCCCAGCCACTGCCGAGGCCCTGGCTTGGGAGCAGCTTCAGTCTGGCACCAAGTTGCTTTCTCTCTTCACTCCTCCCAAAGGTCAACAGTGCAGGGAGCACAGAGCGGGGGCAAGACAGACAGGAGGGGTGGGGGACCTGAGGCAGGGCCCACCTGACGCCTCACAGACCCAGGGTCCCTTCCTCGGGAGAGCAGCCCACAAGCACCGCTCCCTGCTGGCCGTCCGGGTGACCCAGGGCAGGAAGGTGCTCCAGAAGAGACACAGCCCTCCCCCAACCCCCCCAGGGCCCCGGAACCTCTGGAAGCTGCTCAGGAGGCCATGCCCAGGCTAGCAGGACCAGGGCTCGCCTCTGAAAAACTCTCCAAGGTCCTAGGGCAACCTCCTTTGGAAATGGGCTCCGGCTCCGGCTCCTGGCTCCACTGTGGCAGGTTCCAGAGCCAGTCCTTTACTGCAGTAGCCAGAACACAGTGACTCGACCCCAAAATGCCTCCAGGGACAGCAGGGAGAGAAGCTGGGAGCTGAGTACCGCCACGGACACCAAGCAGCTGATCAGAGTCCGTAGCAGGCCGGCCCGGAGCTCAGACACCTTCCTGGGGGAGGGGTGCCCCCAGCCAGGACAGACCCCAGCACGCAGATGCTGCAGACGGTCAGCAGGGCCCTTTGCCTGCTTCCCCAGATGCAGCCCAGGCAGCACTCCAGCTCTGCCCCTCTCTTCTTCCTCCTACACGTGCCTCTCCTCCCTTCGGACCCCTCCTGCAGCCTCTGCGCACTCTCCCCAGGGCTAGGCAGCTTCTGGGGATGCCCCCTCAAGTCCCCTCACTTCCCATGGCAGGGGGCACAGGAGGCTGAAACACAGACTTCCGAAAGGACACGAGAACCAGAGCAGAATGAGGAGGCTGGGGATCAGGGAAAGACAGACGGAGCCTGGAGCCAGGAGGACGGCTGGGATGGAGTCCCACTCTGCTGTGCAGGGCTGGGGAGAGCAGGGGGCCAGCACATACCAGCTCCAGCATCCCGTCCACTGTGGCTAAAAGTGCCCCTCGGCTCCCACCCTCCCCTGGCCTCCTGGTCCCTCCCTGCTCTGGCACCCACCACATAAGGCAAGGGATGCTGCAGGTGGGGACAGTGCGGGTGAGGACAGCATGGGTGAGGAGGGCACGGGTGGGGAGGGCGAGCGTGAGGACGGCGCAGGTGGCGCAGAGTGAGCTCCAGAACAGGGCACATCGTGGCAATTTCTGGGAGGTGGGGGACCCCCGGCTCACGCCCCCAGGAGCAAGCCTGCCCCTGCACGCTGAGTGCTCCAAGGCAGCACCGTTGTCTTGTGAGTGCTCTCGGGCCCATGTCCCCTTGTGCCAGGATCTTAGTTCCAACCCCAGAGGCAAGAGACAGGGCCCCAACCCTCACAAGCACAGAGCCCGAGCTGCAGACAGGAAACTATAAAGACCACATCCCAGAGAAGCCCCTCCACTACTGTGTTTGTCTCCAGGAGTCCCTGACAGGTGCAGGTGCAGCCACACCATGGGAAGCAAAGATCCGGAGATTTGGAGTCAAGGGCACCAGTGCCAGTCCTCCACTCTGGGCCCGAGGAGAGGAAGCAGTACATGTCATAGCCGTGGGCACCTACAGGCGCACACATCAAACCACACTAGGGCCAGCGGTTGTCATGACCCTGTGGTGGTCACTCCAACCACCTCCGGGAGAGGCTGGCCTCCCCACAGTACAGAAGGACGGGCACTCCCCAGACTCAGGGGGAGCCACACCCAAAGGACATATGCCAAAATCAGCAGAAGGAAAAGCTGGTGGAGGAGTCTAGGAGACCAGTAGAAGCTTCCAGAACACCTTCCCCAGGCTAACTCCCTCAGAATGAGTCGAGATTACATGTGAAATGCTGTCACTGGGAGGCTCGCCAGAAGCCCAGCACCTGGTCACGTAGGCAGCCCTGGCTGGCAAGCGCCCCAACTCCAGACTCCGCTCAGCATAGACCACGTTGTTGCACAGTTTAGGCTCAGAGAGCCCCTATCAGGGAATGGTGAACCCCTGAAATCCCAGTTCCCAGACACCGGCATTGCCAGCTTCACCAGGAGGCCCCCTTGGGACACCAGCGCTCCTGCCCCCACGTCTGAGCCCTGCCACGCACAGCCCAATGCAGGTCCGCAGCCGAAAGACAGTGCCCTGGACCGCCTTGCCAAGCCGAGCCCCTGTGGTCACTCTGGAGCCGGAAGGGGAGAGCCAGCCAGCCAGGAGGCCACACTCCACGCCCACCTGGCTGTACACTGAGTGACCAGCAAGTGGCTTTCACGAGCCCTCTCTTACCTTCTACGTTGTTGTAGAAATGACAGGAGCGACTAGCCACCTTCTTTCGGCACAAGTGAATCTGGGAGAAAAAGGAAGCAGGTCCAGCTGGCGCAGTGGCCAAGAAAGGACAGTGCGCTGGGCCAGACAGGGGGCACCCTGCCAAGCGTGCTGCCCGGCGTGTGGAGACCGAGTCTGGTTCCGGCCCTGCCCCCGCCGGCCCGTCCCCAGACCATCCCGCGGGGGCCCAGCCACAGGAAAGCCCCGTCCCAGGAGCACACCTGCATGTGGTTGCTCTCCTGCTTCTTCACCTCAGGGTGGATACACAGCTGCTCCCGGGAGCCCAGCACACACACCCTGGGCCTGACAGAAGAGAGAGCCGTGGGGTCCAAGAACCAGAGGGTGCCAACCCCCCGTGCCATCCAGCAGCAAGAGAATTGCTGTGGCGCACAGCGGGAGACGGGCCTCACACGTGCACCCAGGCAGCCAGACGGAGTGGCTGGGGCAGCAACGGGCCCGGGCTTGGGGGTACTCTCTGCTGCATGGCCCAGAGTGAGCCGGGAGACAAGGGAGGGGACTCGGGCAGATCGGAGGAGACCCCACTGACCCCATGCTCCCCGCTACGGAGTCTGGGGCAGGCCACCAGGATCCCCACAGCTCTGCAGGGCTCCGATATGAGGCAGAACCTCCCCTCTCCACGTGGCCACCACAGTGACCCACACCCACAGCTGATGCCTCACTGCTTTCCCGGACCTCAGGCTGCTGCTAACGCAGCTGCTTTCTCACAAGCAGCGGGAGGCCTGGCCCTCCCTGCAGCCCTGCACGCAGAGCAGACAGTACCCTCCGGGCAGGGTCCAGGCAGAACGCCACCATCAACCACCTGGCCAAGGCCAACCCCCCCATATCTCCGAGGCAGGGGTGAGTGCCGCCTGACCCTACCGGTAGGAGGTGTTCCGAAGCTCGCTGATGGCCTGAGTGAGCTGTGAGTGGGTCCTGGAGGCGTAAATGATCTTTGGGATGTCCGAGTAGCAAGCTGCCCAGGCACAAGGAAGCGGGACAGGTCACAGGGCCACAAAACAAGTTCTCATGTTCTGTTAACCCAAGGGCACTCGCCAACTTGGCCCGGAACGAGCTAAGTGGATATCCACGTGTTCTAGTTTGGCCACATGGCTCTGACCTCAGGCTCACGGCCGATGCTAAGAAAGCACGGAGCAGCCACGATGCTCTTGTTCAGCTCTGCACCAGAGCCTCGCCAGCCCACTCCACCCCTGCATTTCTCTGCGGAGCCTCACCTGTGCTGTCTCCATCAGGGGCGGCATCTCCCCAGGAAGACAAGGTGTGAAGCCCCCCGTGTGCCCTCTGGGCGATCTTGCGGGCAGAGATGCTGTCACGGAGGTGCTCCCGCCAGGCCAACGTGGTGCAGAGGAGGCACAGTGTCTTCCCCGTGCCTGTGGGGCTCTCCAGGATGCCATTCACTTTCTGAACAGGACCAGGAACAAAAGTCACGGGGGAGCAGGGAGAGGCACTGCAGACCACAAGGCCCACCCGAGACTGGTCTGAGCCTGTTCCATTCAGGCAAAGCCCACCCAGCGGGTGGCGGAAGGCCTGAGGACCAGTGGACAAACAGACAATGCTTCTGCTCTCAAACTGAAAGCCAAAAGCCAAGGGGGATTCAGCCCTTGTGAGCAAGCAATTTGCAGAGCGTTACCCAAAGTATTTTCCAGCATAATATAAATAGTGAAATGACTAACTAGGCGTCAAATCTCGAGACAGAAAACCGTTGTGCGACTTGGGGTGCAGGCATTCACACTTCTGACCTACACAGACCTACATGTACCTCAGACGGGCGCCTGAGCAGCAAACCTGGCGAGACACAGAGACACATCAGCAAAGCTGTGCCCCTCGCTCCCGGGAACAGGCGCCAGGCTCCTCACTGTAGGAGTCTGTGCCCCAAGCAGCAGCCAGGAGCCCTTCGGGGGCTGGGAGCTTCAGGAGGGCGGCAGAGAGCATGCTAAGAGAGCCAGCAGAAAGCAGCCTGCACCCCTCCTGCCTTCCTGCACACCCCTGAGGTTTGGGGACCTTCCAAAATGAGGGCTGGGCACTGACTGCCCCTCCATGTGGCAACAGTCCCTCTGGATCCTCTACCAAACTGGCCTCGGCTCAAATGCCACCTCCTCAAAGGGCCTCAGGGTGCTCCCGAGCCTGTGACCTCATGACTCTCCTTCAGAGTGAGAATTGTCTTTTTCTCTATCATCTCTCCTAGAACACCAGCCCCATTTCTGACTGAGTCCTGTGTCCAGAGGGAGGGCCCAGCAGGAATGAAAAGGAAGGTGAGCCCACCCCCGGGGCACGGAGCCCTCCGTCTGCAGCTGTACCTTCTGAAGGCACTCCAGGACCTTGCCCATGTACTCCTCCTGGCATTTGTATGGCTGGAAAGGGAAGTCCACTGTCACGCCATTCAGGGCTATCTTGGGCATAGTGGTCTATTCTCAGGAAGGCACAGAGGTTGGCAGATATGCAGGCTGTGGGACAAAACCCCTCCGAACATCTCAGGATCTCAGCCACTGCAGAGAAGTGATTCCAGCTGGCGGCGTTGGGACGTGACCCTGTTCTCAGAAGGAAGCCCTATGGCACAGAGACGGAGGACAAGACTTCTTGCAGCAGCCCTTTCTGGAGTGCCAGGCCACCTCACAGATCGGGCAGGCCCTCCCTCCTGCAAGGTGGAAGGCAAGTCTGTGATGTCCTATCCTAAGGAGCTCGGGGAGATGAGAAACCAACAAGCCTCGTTCTCCCTCGTTGTCCCTGCACTGGGAGAGTCGACCAGCTCCACGGAAATAACAAGAGTCAAACCCGGCACAGTCCCACATGCTCTGCTGTCAGTAATTCACTTAGTGCCACCGGCGCTGGAGAGGTCGGACCCCCGGCTTGGGCTGGTCTGAACGTCCAGTCCCAGTCTCGTCTGGACACTGGGGCTAACGGACAATTCACGTAAACGGTGAATGACGGCCCTCCCGGAGGGGTCCGGCCACAGGGAAAAACATCGCCCGGGAACCGGCTCCGCACGGTGCTGGGCGCAAGCCAGGAGCACAGGAAAACTACCGGCCCCAGAAGGCCGAGCGGCAGAATAGCCGAGGTACGGGCCCAAGGCGGCGCGGAGCCTGCCGGGAGCTGCAGTTCCGGGAGGCGCCGCTCGGGTAGAAGTACCCGTTCCAAGGTCTGTGCTACTCACGGCCTAACCAGTGCCCGCGGGGAGCCTTGCACAACTCGGGGTCTTCAGGAATTTACCCAGTTCATCCGAGGCACCACCACCGCGTCTCCTCCACCGTCAGCCGCTTTGGACTTGGCGGGCTGAGGCGCACAATCGTCACTGAACGCGCTGCACTTCCGTCCCCAATTCCGGTCCGCGGCGCGTAGCTTCCCGCGGAAACCGTTCCGCAGAGGAGGAGTCCGCGGGCTCCGTTCCAGGCCACACCCTGCCCTGCCGTCGCCCCTGAGCCTGGGGAACTGCACGTCCATCGCCCGCAGGCAGAAACCTAGGGTTCGGGCCGTCTCCACCCTCGATGCCGTCCCCGCCGGAGCTTGCATTCCACAACCCCTCCCTGCGCCAAGCCACCTGGGTTGTCTGGACAATTGCACGAGCCTTTGGATTGGTTTGCTGTGACCCCCTCCCCCCATTCCTCCCCAAGGGCTGCTCTGGCCTGGAGAGCCTCAGCCGCCTTTCTAGCCAATGTCCCCCACTGGTCAGGGGGGACCCCTCTGACTCCCCAGCCCCTAGCACCAGCTGGCAGTCAGCACTGGGGCCCAGGGGTCTGCACAGCTCTAGGGTGTAGGTATTTTAGGCAACCCCAGCCTGTCCCAAAAGGCAGCAGCCAGCTGGCAACGCTAACCTCGGAGCTTCCCATGGATTCTGTTTAATGACCAGATGTGTGAGAGATCGTGCTGACGGAAGCGCATGGCGCACTGGCATCCACCCCACTCACCTCTTCCACCTGTGAGGGGGTGTGCAGTTGCAGTGTTTGTCCTAGACTCTAAGATGGGAGCTTGGAGAAGATGAGGAGGCCTGGCCACACACTTGCTGAGTGTGCACTCGAACAGATTTCACTACTACCCACGCTGGCATTGACATGTCTGTCTTCCTAATGGCCTCTGAGATAAGTTATTTTATTATCCACACTTTACAAAGAACAGAGTAGGTGGTTAGTAGATTACCCAAAGCCAGCAGCTAGCAAGTCTCAGAGCCAGGAGTCCTGCTCTTCACGCCCACCCTACACCCCCCCACCCCCGTCTTCTAAGAGCAGAGATGCTGGTGCTTCCAGAAGCCCAAGGAAGGTAGGGCAGGGCCCAGAGACTCGAGCCCCCAGGGCAGCACTGGAGCTGAGGACCCTGAGATCCTGAGCTGATGCATGAGCTGCCTGGTCATGCACCACACATGGGGACTGCCAGGCCTCCTACAAATTATAACTTACAGGGGCGCCTGGGTGGCTCAGTCGGTTAAGTGTCCATTTTGGCTCAGCTCATGATCTCATAGTTTGTGGGTTCGAGCCCCGCGTCGGGCTCTGTGCTGACTGCTTGCTCAAAGCCTGGAGACTGCTTCAGATTCTGTGTCTCCTTCTCTCTCTCTCTCTCTCTGCCCCTCCCTGCTTACACTCTGTCTCACTCTATCTCTCAAAAATAAATAAATGTAAACAAAACTTTTTAAAAATTATACCTTACAAATGCCATGTACTGAACGTAACCATGAAAGATGAGAGGGAATGGACACCAAGGCTGAAGGATGGCCAGAGCCAGTCCCGCCCAGCAGGCACAGAGGTCTTGGTCAAGTCAACAAATGTGAGTTAAGAGCCTATGCTTGCGGGCTTTGTGAGATACCCCTGTGGGTCAGACACTATGTGAAACACAGGGCAGATGTTAACCAGTCACACACCCGCTGTGTATACACACCTGCTGGGCTTGCTCCAGGCTGATTCTGACCCTTAGGTCTGTCCCTGTCTGGCCCCTTTCTGAGCCTAGCCCGCCCCTATGCAGGCCCCTGAGACTTCCCACAGTTTTGTTCCTGGCTCTAGGACTCAGTTGCTTGTGGAGCAAGCACTTCTCTAGACCTCAGTGTTCCTGTTCCTAAAATGGGAATGACACTCCATCTATCTGACTTCCCAGCCCCAAAAGTGAGGTGAGATGGTCACTTCAGGGAAACACCCACCATCTCTGCCAGGCTCTCCCTGTGGAGTATCAACCAAAACAGTAAGCCCAGAGGAGGAGGGGAGGCATGACCCCCACACACTCACCAAGGGTGTACCCTCTTCTCCTCTATCATCTGGAGACTGCCATTATTGTTTTATCTTACACTTGAGAAACGGAGGCACAAGGAAGTCAGAAACTTGACCCCAGTTACCCAGCAAGTGGGTGTCAGAGCTGGGGTTGAAACCCATCTCTGTTCTAGACCTTCAAAGCCCTTGTTCTAGGCCTCACCAGCCCCATTTACCCACTTTTCTGCCTCAGAATCCGCTCATCCTCTGGGATGCTCCTTGGAGGCCTTCTAGACCAATCCCCACCCCCACTGTCTATGACAAACTTTCCCCTCAGCACAGCCCCAGGCACACAGAAAGCACCTCCCAGACCCCAGTGAAGAGGGGTCTGTCCCCTCCTGCCACGCCCACCCTGGGGGATGGGGGATGTCCCCACCATCCCTCCAAGCTGCACAAAGCCAAGTTGGCCAGCAGCGGGTCCAAGAGGGAAGCAGGGGGAGGGCGGGCCTCTGGCTGCAGTACTCCACCCTGCATCCCAGGCATCCCATCCTCCCCGCCCCCCATTCTCTCCTCTCTGACGGCTGCAAGCCCCTGCCACAGCCAGCCAGGCGCTCAGGCTCGCTCTCTCTTGAGCTCACTCTCCATTCCTCTGTCTCTCTCCCTCTCTCCCTCCCTTGCTGCCTCCCTCCCTCTCTGCGCCCGCCTCCCGCCCTCCCTCGCTCTCTCCCCTCCCTAGCACTGCAGCATTCGCCGACTGCAGCTCCAGCCGCCGCCTGCGCCTCCTCGGCCTCCGCAGCCTCTGCCGCCAGCACCATGGCCAGCACCTTGTCCGGTAGGCGCCCGGACACGGGCTTCCTGGGGCGGTGGCGGGTCTGAGCTGAGGCTATTGTCTGGCCTCGCCCCAAGCAGGGCTGGTTACGGATTTTGTTTCCACATCTTAGACCCTACGCTCTCCAAGAGCGCAGGGGCGCGGCTGGGCCGAACCACCAAAAGCCAGAGTTCAGGGTTGGGACGACCTAGTGCCCCAAGGGCAAGGATTGCGGGCCCGCATGTGGCCAGTGTGGGCTGCTGGGCAGGGGCCGCGCCCAAAGGAGCACCCAGGGTGAGGGCATCAGGTTCGGAGGCTCATTGCCCCTTCCGTGTCCGCCGTGTCAGGCCAGGCGTGACTGTCAGGATGGCTCCCGGGGCCGGACTCGGGCCAGTGCCCCTGGGTGGGCGCTCTGGAGAGGTGCGGACAGCGTCCCCTGAGGCGCCGGCTCCCGCAGATCCTGGTGGGACCTCGCCTTCCCGAGGGTGGGGACTAGGAAAGTAGGACTCCTCACCAGAGCCCCAGCCCCAGGCTGGCAGGCCTGGGCCCTCCCTGAGCCAACAGAGCGCCGCGGGGGCTGGAGGGACACCACGGAAGGACTGGGGAGAACTCCAGCGGGGAGCTGCCTGGCGTACCGCATCGCCGCCCCCTTCCTTCGCTGCAGCGGGCTTGGGGAGCGCTCTCTGCGACAAGGTGCCACGGGTTCTGGGAGTGGGGGGAGCCACCGCCCTTTGTGCAGCACGGTTTGCATGGGGGAGGGGCGGCTGCAGTTCCAAGCCCTCCCAGCAAGGAAGGATCTGCCCCTCCCTGCCCCACTGCCCCGCCTCCCAAGCTGCGGATCCACAGCCCCCAAAGGCTGCGACCCTCCTCCTCTCCTCCTCCCTCGAGGCTTGACAGGCGAGGAGCTCTGGCGGAGAGGTGGACACGGGGCAGTTACTGAACGTGGGAGCGATGCAGGTGACCCTGGACGTGAGGACGTGGGGCTTGCTTTCCCCAGGAAGGCTCTGTGCCCCCAAACCAGCTTTATCTTTGCACTCCATGTGGAAGGGACAGCAGGGCAGCTGCCCCCCCCCACCTCCACCCCATTCCCCACTCCATCAGGAGCCACACTCCCAACTCTCCCTTCGCCCCACTCCATCCTGGGGATGGGCTCCCTCCAGAGTGAACACAGGCTCTAGCAGAGCTCCACCCACTCACATGTGCCCAGCCCTGCCCAGCCCTTTAGGCCTCGTGGGCTGCAGGCCCCAGGTGACTTCTGCACCTGTCTAGGAGGGGAACACGTGTGTCACTGACCACACCCCTCCTGCACCTGGTCTGTGATGGTCTCGTCCATCTGGCCTTCATCTGCCCCCTGCTCTCGCTTGTTGACATCCTTAGAGATACTGGGATTGGCTTTGGGCAGAATGAGACACCCTCCCCCGCCAGGAGCCGAGGGTGGTCTGTCCTGCTCATGGCCAGAGTGTTATCCCCAGTCCTCCACTGAGGTGGGGCTTCAGGCCCTTGCTCAGGATCTGTGCCTGAGTGGAAGACAGAGAGCAACCACTCATGGGTGATGCTCTCTGCCTTTTCTCTCATTCACCCCCTCTAGTAAAAAAAAAAAAACACAACCCTTTAATAAAAGCCCTCGGTAGGCCTCATTCCCGCCATCCGTCTGTCAGATATGCCGGTAGATTAGGTGGTGAAGGGAACCAGCCAAAACGGCACCCCTGATGGCTCTCAGAGCTGGGCACGGACACTCTGCCCTCACAGCCCCTGGAGGCCAGCAGTGCCTTCTGGGGGCCCTGCTGACCCATGGTTGGCCCCAGAATTTTTCCGCGTGCCCAAGTTACTGTTGGTGTGGAAAGGGGAACCATAAGCACCATCAGCTTTGTCCAGCACAGCCACTGTCTCCTAGATGTGCTGCATGCCAGCTGGAGAGCGTCCCCTGGCCAAAGCCACATGGGGCTGGGCCTTCCCTGTTCCCCATCAGTGCTGCCCTGGATGGAGCACAGCCCACACATGCACCTGCCTGTGCTCACCTGCCTTCATAACAGTTTGATAGAAGGGAGGTTTGGCCCAGTGGCTATGTGAGCATACCACTAATCGTGGCCAAAGTCAGGTTAAGTGAATCCCAGCTGTGGCTTCTCTGCTAAGAAACCTCTCTGACCGCAGCTGGAACTGATCTCCCAGTGGGTGGCCCGTCTGCCCCAGTTCACCAGTGGGCTGCATTTTGTCTTGGTGACTAAGGTGAAGAGTCATTGTCTGCTATCATCTTACAGTCACTGCAAGATTGACCTTAGCTTTCTCTTCCTCTGTGGACGGAGAAGCTGAGTGCCCGCTGATGGGCTGTTCTGTTGGACTCACTTGGGGAGAGGTGGCCGTCTCCTGATGCCCTTCCCAGATGCTCAGCTCTTCACACACTTCTGTAGACTCTTGCTCGTATTTGTCTTCTCACGCACCTCTGTTGAGCTGGGAGACCTTGCACAGGCTGCCTAAACTGCCAGGGCTGCACATGGATGGGGACGATAGTGACGCCGACTCCCTTTGGCTTGTTCCGAGAGAGGACAAGACATCTCAGGAACGGTGCTTGGCCTGGTGCCTGCCAAGAGGTGGGTGCCCAGTCCGCGCTGGGCAGTGTGACTGTTGCAGCCACATTTTGCAGAGTTTCCTCCCCAGAGAAAGGTGAATTCCGCTGGCATTTCCTGCCATGTCGGGGTCCCCGAACATTGCATATGACTCTGACTAGTGAGGGGGGCAGCCTGGATGGCAGTGAGCTCCATCTGTGAAGAAGCAATGATCAGCCTCCTAGCTCCTTCTAGGGGTGAGTAGGAATCTGGGGGCCCCCTGCCCCCCCAGTTCTGGATAGACACCACCCACCACCACCACCACGAGGCTCCAAGCAGCAGAGTACAGTCAGAGACTGGAACTCATGACCAGGCTCCCATCCTGGCATGCTGTGTGACTCTGGCTGGGCCCCTTACTTTCTCTGAGTCTCTTTTTCTCCCTCAGTAGAAGTGAGCCTGACAAGAGCGTCTATCTGGGCTGGCTGGCCTGGGGCATCAGCTGGGAATGTGGATGTGACCCACCCACCTTATGGGTGCTCTCACTGTTTCCATGCCACCGTAGGCAAATGTGGTGCCTTCTAACCCTTGCTCGCCTGGGATCGGAGCATCCAAAAGGCCCATGTACGTTTTGGCATATTTAACATTCAATACAGTGAAGAAGAGAGGGGAGACAAAGGCCATTCAGTTCACAGCAGGGCTTTGTTTTCAGTGACTCCCTGAACTCAGTGATGGGGAAGAGGAGGGTCCTGGTGAGGGGGAGAAAGGGCATACATCCAAGCTGTAGAGGGGTTTCCTAGCCTGAGCTCTGTGTACAGAGAGGTGCCTAGATGGGTCTGGCCCTCAACCTCTTCGCTCTGCAGTGAGACATGGCCTTTAAGCCCTCTGGCTCGGAGGACACAGGTGTAACCTCCTGTGTTGTGAGCTGCTGGGCCCAGCCCTGCTCCTTGGCCCCATGTGCGGGCTTCTCCTGGCTCACTCTCTGCATATTTGCCAACTTCCTCACTTGCTGTCCCGTCGCCTCCGACTTGCAGCCAAACCATACAGCAAGCCTCACTCCCAAAGCCCCCTTCTGGGGGGTGCCCCTTCCCACTTGGCTACTTAGGGAAAGAAGCTCCTCATGGGCCATCATCCTGGGAGAAACCAACCCTGGGAACCTCCATGACCATCAGACGCTGAGCTGCACCCTTATTACAGCTGTGGGACACAGTCCCTCAATTTCCAGTTGGACACTGGTCCCCTGGGCTGAGCCGTGACCTCAGAAAGCTCTGACTTCAGTCTCCACTGCCACCATCCCTCTCTCCTCCATCCTAACAATGCGGTGCTCACACCTGAGCCTCCCCATCCTGCTGCCTGCACTGCTGCCAGCCTCCCTTCCTGCTGAGGTGACACTTACTTGGAAGGGAGCCCCCCTGACATTTGCCCGTGAACTTGTTCTTCCTCTGTAATATATGTTCAGCTCCTTTTCCTCAAAAAAACTTCAGGCTCAAGGCAGAGAGGAGTTGAGCAGCTGTGAGGCCCGAGCCCCTGGTCTGGATGGGAAACCTGTTTGTAGGTCTCCACGTGCGATGCACGACTACCTGGAAGGGGGTGGCAGTGTCTCTTACCAGGGAGGCAGGTGGTGGCAGGGGTAGACTGAGCCCCTTCCTTCCTGGCCTCTCCCAGGACCCAGGTATGCCCCCTTGACCCAGGTACCTTCTTGCTCCCCTCCTGACCTTCCCTCTGAGCACAGGGCTGGCGATCTCCGCAGCCTTTCCAAATGCCCAAATGCCTCCTGGTGTGCCGCTTCTGAAGGCCTGCTTCGCCCGGCCTTACGCTCTCTAACCCCCCAGCACGTGTAATCTGCTGTGCCGTCTGCCTCCCTTGTAAAATTAACTTTTCAGAGTACAAGTAATGCATGAATAGATTCTGCTTGTGAAAAAATAAAATTGACAACTCAGGCCGAAATTCCCTGGAAGCCTGCCCCCATCTGGCCCACTTACCAAGACATGTTTTTGCCCTGCTTCCCCTCCAAGCCTCTTGAAGGCTCTCCCTGCTGCCTGCCCAGGACTCCTTTGTGCTCCCGTTCAGGTCTCTTGGGCTCTCTCCAGAAGAGTCTGGATCATCAGCACATTTGGATAGAGTAACATCACTCTTTGCACTGGTGGTGGGAAACGCTGCTCACTGTGAGCTAATCCCTCAGACAAGGGCCTGATGATCTCTACACTGTGTCCTGTTTCTACACCAGCACTTCCCCCAATTTTCCATTAACTCAAAGATATTGTCTCGTGTGAAATTTGATCAGGAAGTGGCATGTCCATTTCAGCATTTGTCCAAATTCGGGTCTGCCCCAGGAGGAGCACTGGGGGTACCTTTGCCTTCACAGAAGCCACATCCTCTCCCTGGAGACCTGTCCCAGCTTCTCCCGCCAGGGAGGCAGGGGCTTGGGTCTCTGAGCCTCCTGGTCTTTGTGACATGCTGGGGTGGTGGGAAGAACACAGACCATCTGGATGCACTTGAGGAACTTTGCACAAGTCACTCTCGCCCCATCTCTGTGGGGCAGGGAGACAGTTTTGGGCTTGAAGATGGTTAAACACTAGTGAGAGACTAGACCAACGTGTCTGCTTTGGAGTCTTGCTTGTCAGGAATGGACCATAAATAGCTCAGTCATTGCCACTCTGACAGTGGGCTCCTCCCTGTCCTCTGACTGGGCTCAGGACCTCCTTTTCTGCTTGGGCACTGAAGATGCTGGCTTGGGCACTCGCTCTGCAAAGCTAGAGGGCAGGTGTTGGTGCTGAAAGGACAGCTCCCTACCCTCTGGCCCTAGAAAAGCAGGAAACCTGTGCCCCAGGAGAGAGCTGGGTTTTCACCAGGGGTGGGTGCAATGGGCTGTCAGGGTAAACGGGGTTGGGGGGTGCACAGGAGGAAGTCTGAGGGCTTCACCCAAGTAGACAGCCCAAGAAAGTGCTTCCTGCAGAAGCTCCATATCTGATGTGGTGGTTAGTATCTGAGAGGGAAAGGGGAGGAGGGAAGGAGGGAGAAGTACAAGGAGGGCCAGGGAGGGTGAGTTGGGAAAATACAGTGACAAACGGTCATGGAGACATGGAAAGATACAGAGAGAGTAACAGAAAGAGAGAGGAAGACAGAGAGATGAACAGAGACAAACAGAAATGCCAAGAGAGAGAAAAGGAGAAGGGGGATGAGCACAGAGAGCCTGGAGCAGGGAGAACAATGCAGGACACAGGAAGGGGAGCACAGGGAAAGACAGTCAACTTCCGGGGGGCGGAGGGAAGGGGAGAGGAGAGGAGAGATGCAGAGAGGCAAGGGAATAGAAAAGAGCGTGAGATGAGCAGGCTTCCAGAGAGACGCAGCACGTAGCACGGGGAGAACGCTGGGGAGGAAGAGATGGGGCAGCGGGAAGGCGGGCGGGTGGCGCCCTCTCATGCTGGCCTCACGCCCACAGCCTACAAGGAGAAGATGAAGGAGTTGTCAGTGCTGTCGCTCATCTGCTCCTGTTTCTACTCACAGCCACACCCCAACACCATCTATCAGTATGGGGGTGAGTGTGCCAGGGCCACTGACAGGTCCTGCTTGGCCAGTGCCTGGCTCCTCCTTCCCGTGTTCCCTACTCGCATGGCCTCTCCAACCCGCCCCCCCATGTGCCCCTATTAGCTGGCTTCCGGAGGAGCCTCTGATGGGGGGCGGTCCTGGGGGCTCAGGCCTGGGAGTCCCACGTGAGCAGCCGCGCTCCCTCCCTCAGCCCTTGGTCTGGATGTGCGCTGGGAACAGGCCCCCTTAGTGCCCTACGTCTCCATCTGGTCTTGCAGACATGGAGGTGAAGCAGCTGGACAAGAGGGCCTCTGGCCAGAGCTTCGAGGTCATCCTCAAGTCCCCATCTGACCTGTCCCCTGAGAGCCCAGTGCTCTCCTCTCCCCCCAAGAGGAAGGACACCTCCCTGGAGGGGCTGCAGAAGCGGTTGGAGGCAGCTGAGGAGCGGAGGAAGGTGAGGAGCCCACCCCCGCCTCCGGATCCTGATGAAGGTGGCCAGGAGGCCTGGCTGAGCACAGACGGGGGCCCCCGAGGCACAGGGTACTCCAAGCTGCTGCTTGCCTGTTGGCTTGGGGTGGAGAAGGTCTCAGGGTTCCCTGGATCGCCTCTTGGGAGATCAGAATGGGACAGGGAGGACAAGAGATCCCAAATGCCGGCCAGCCAGAGAGGGACAGGGTGCAGACGCTGTTGGAGGGGATGCCCTTGGCTATGGCCAGGAGGGGTCCTGGGACGTGAGGCTGGGCTAGCATCTGTCTCGAGGGCAGAGAAGTGAGAAAAAAGGCCCATGTGTTTGGGGCTGCCAGCCCAGACCTGCTGGGACCTCAAGGGTCCCCAGTCTCCCTCCCTGCCCCATCCCCCTCACACCAGCCCCATGGAGACTGAAACACACATAAGAGGAGTGCCCTCAAGAGTGCTGTGCTGAGCGCCGCCCCTCAGACAAGGGCAATGGCTCCAGATACCTTGTAGCATGTTCCAGTGGAACCTGGGGACCCAGCCCTCCTAGAGTTAGCCAGTAGTGACTGGCACGTGGGCAGGCCCAGACGCCTTTGAAGGAGCTGCCAGTGATCATCCTTGGGTCTCTGACCCTCACCAGCGAGTCCCTCCCCCAAGTAGGGACGGACAGTGTTGAGCCTGCAGTCCCGGGCTTTTCACCTCAACTCTTCTCCCCATCCCTGGGAGCCGGTCCACAGCTCCCCGCATCTTAGGGAATTCAGAACCTGGTGCGGATCATGCACCTACTTTGAAAAGGAGACGGTGAAGGCTCAAAGACAGCCCATAAGTTTTGAACTTGCTCTGCCCCTCCAACGTTCTCTGAGGGCACCACTGGCTTTGGAGGCAGCAGCGAGCGGGACAGACCCTGTCCTGCTGCGTGGGCACATTCAGCCTAGTGGAGGGGGGGCAGCTCTGAGAGCTGAGGACGCACGAAAGGGTCAGCAGCTTCTGGTTTGTCTGGGGCCGAGGGTTCTGCTGGCACGTGGACCTCGCGGTGCTAAAGCCCAGGGGGTCCCAGGCAGAACGGACCAGGTGGACACCCTTGCCAGCGGCAGGACAGCGTAGATCGGGCTCCTGGAGGACGTGCGTCCAGTGGGCAGCTGGGCAGGGCAATGAGGGCACTGGGCGGGGCCAAGACCGCGAGCCCGGAGGCCAGGCGGGGGCCGGGCCACCGCCCACGCGCGCGCCCCCCGCCCGCCCGCACAGACGCAGGAGGCGCAGGTGCTGA
>NC_043711.1:105712288-105721667 GCF_006229205.1 Suricata suricatta | reverse complement strand
GGGGCGGGGGCGGGCGGGGTGGATCCGGGGCTGCAGGAGGCGGGTTCTGCCTGCGTTAATTGCACACCTCCCGCAGTGCTAGAGCCAAGGCTGATTGTCCAGTCCCGCTGGGACAGGGCTAATACCGGCAGTAATAAACGGGTGGTCATTTTTTTGGAAGTACCCGGAAGGAAGCGTATCCCGGATTTGAGCTTAAAGAGGAGAGGAGCCGCTTTAGGCTGGGGGCCGAGGAAGTCCCCATGAACCCCTTCCTTTGGTTGGCCCCCGTCCACTGCACCACTAGCGCTCTCGCACCTGGCTGCTCCCTGTCCTGCTAGGAGATAGCCCAGAGTGAGGCGAGGCCCTCCCCTGGCCGGAACCCCTGGGAGTGGCCTCTGCTTCAGACCATAGGGTGGAACCAGGTTGGTGCCAGGAGATACCCTGGAACCCGCA
Organism: Suricata suricatta; assembly: GCF_006229205.1. Lineage (NCBI taxonomy): Eukaryota > Metazoa > Chordata > Mammalia > Carnivora > Herpestidae > Suricata > Suricata suricatta. The sequence goes on along the minus strand of NC_043711.1, from coordinate 105,721,235 downwards.
AACCCAAGGAAGTCACCTGAGTTCCAACTCCCCCTGTCTGATTTGGGCGCAACCCCTGGCGCACTAAGGGCCAGCCCCCCGCACTCCGGCCGCACTTTCAGAGGATGACACAGACCTCTACCTGCTTTCTGTTGTTCCTCAGTCCTGGTCGCTAAGTGTCCTCGTTGGTGGCTTCTCCTGCACTTGGGAGGGTCCCTGAAACCTGGGGCGGGGGGGCTCCCACCTCCACCTGTCCTCACAGGAGCTGCACGCAGCCGAAGTGCGCAGGAACAAGGAGCAGCGAGAGGAGATGTCTGGCTAAGTAAGGGGCTGCGGATCAGAGGCGCCTGGACCCCGAGAGGAGACGTCAACACACGCGGGCTCTGGTTTCGTCTTGTCCCACTTTGTCTAGATGCAACTTTGGTTCCTGCCCCCTCCCCACCCTGCACTTCTAGCTCATGCTTCTCTTTCTGCTCTGAGCTGTCCAGTCCTTGTGGCCTGTCGCTCTCCACAGGCTCTCCCTCCAGGAGCCACCAGGACCTGGCACACAGTCCCTCGGTTCAGGCACCAGGCCAGGCAGTGGCCGGGTCCCCTCTTGGTGGCCCTCTTAGCAAATGTGGTGGCAGCCTCAATAAATCCAGTGGTGGTAGCAGGAACATGTGGGTCCTTATGCTGGGTTGTCCTGTGAGCACCTTGTCACTTGGGGCACATCCACTGAGCCAGCTCCCCGCTGATAGGCAAAGGTGACACCACCTGTGCGTTCATCGGTGGGAGAGGGGCTGAGCATGGGGGCGGGGGAGAAGGACCTTGGGGCAGTGTGTGGCCAGGGCGTCCTGTCACTGCGACAGCCATGGGAATGTTTTAAAAGTGGTGGGTATGGACTGCAGCCTTTTCCTGCGATCGCCAAGGGGTCCTCTGAGAGCACCTGGTCTGCAGGGGACAATTTGGGCTGGCCTGGGAGGCCACAGCCATTGCCTGTGGCTGAAGTGGGGGTGAGGCAGGATATGGCCTGGCCTGAGTCTCCGAGGAGTGGGCCTTCTCCACCAGGGAAGGAGAGAGGGTTGTGAGCACCCCTGCCGGCCCCTCGTCCCGGGAGTGCCCTCCTCCTAAAGCCTCTGGCCTAGTACTTGTGTGGGGAAAGCCCTCCTCCGTCATCACTGCTCTTCTCCCCCTCGGCTTTACAGACCCTTGGGGAGCCCCGTCTTCAGAGCTGTCATGAGTCGTGGCCCCTTCCCGTGCTCTCACCCTGGCAGAAAGATGCTCCCTTGACGCCCCTGGCCATGGGCCTTTCCGGCTTTCCTCTGGACAGGTGTGGCCAGGCGTGAGTGGGTGGCAGACACAAGTGCCCCTAGGGAGCAGACAGCACGGGGAGTAGGGGCCCAGCTGCCTGCAGATTTAGATGTTGGGGGACAGGATTCCCAAACTGTCTTCCTGCCTAGTCCCTCCTTGACGCTCGATGCCCCCTCTGAGCAGCCTGCAAGTTGGAGATCTGGCCCTAGGGCTCTCCTGCCAACAGCTTCCTGGACTGGGTTCCTTACTCCCTCAGCCTGGCGTCGGGGGGCAGTCTCCAGATTCCCCAGCACTGGTCTGTGAGGACTTCGCGGTGTTTGTTCCTGGTGTCACTGCAGCCCCTACCCTTCTCCATAGCAGTCCCGTCCCCCAGCTGAGCGTCGAGGCCAGGTCCTTGCTGACCATCCTGTTGCTGGAAAGCATGAGGGGACCAGTGGGTGTTTGCAGGACCCAGAGTTGGCCCCTCAGAAACCGGTAGGCTCGGCCCCCAGTGCCCCTGACTTCCATCCCGCAGAAACCTGCGGGGGCCCCTGCTGGTGGCCTGCCAGGGCCGAGCCCGAGTGCACAGATGGACACTGATTCCGGGCAATAGGCCTCCGGGGAAGTAAGGACCCCCACCCACCCGCCTTGTCCCACACAGCCTCCAAGGGAATGACAAGCTAGGATTGGAACCCACATGTGGCTTTTGTGGGACTTAGAAAGGGAAGTGGAACGAGAGCGGAAGGCTGGGTCCCTGAGCCGCGGCGGCTCTCGTGGTGGGACCCTAGTGTGATTGTGCCCACACCATCCACGCAGTGAAAGTGAACTTTAAATTAAATCAAATGAATGATTAAAGGAAAAAAACTTGCATGTGTAAGAAGCAGCTGAAGCGGGGTCCCCACGGGCTGCAGGGCCCCCCCTCATGAGTGTGTGGGCGCTTATCCTCGAGCCCCTTATCAAGCTGGTTTTAATCACAATCACCGACAGTTCCAATGACCACGGAGGCTTTAAGAAGTGAGGGTGGAAATGACACACAAGGCCATTTTGCTCTCTGGGGCCCCAGGAGACAGTGGGAGCGTGAGGAGGGAGGTGGGGGCTGCTGCTCCAGGGGACACACGGGGCCTGAGGCCTGAGGCTTGTCTTCCTCACTGCAGTGTCCTGTGCGTCTTGCTCAGAGGTAGGTCCTGGCCTCCCAGGGACGGAGCCCACGGCTCTGTGGACCCCACTGGGCAGCTGATTGCTCACAGACAGAAAACCGGTTCCCTGAGCAGCAAAAAGAGAAGGAGCAGACATCTGGACTCACCATTGGTGGTCTGCCTGTCCCATGGGACCCAAGTAGCCACTTGGGGTGCCCAGTAGGGACCCCTCTGCTAGGGAGGAGGCATGTTTGGTAGGTGTCCACGCAGCCTCTGCTCAGGCCCACACACTGGCCCAGGTCCAGGCTCCCCGGGATCCAGAGAGACGCCCTCACCTCCCACCACACTCCCGGCCTTCTCCTGGGGCAGCCCTAGCTACCCCCCCAGACTGACACTGTGAGAACCATATCCTCCCCCTCCCCTGCCCAGGGAGAGGGGGAAAGTCAGAATCGGGGACCCACAGCTGCACAAGAGACAGAGCCATCAGAAGCCTGGGGACAATGGGAGGGAAAGGAGGTGTGTTGAAAATATTTTTATGAGGCATGAACTCTGCATGCCTGTGTTCTGTTACACAGACACAGGCGTGCAAGAGCCTGGGATTCCCAGAGGACCAGGCTGATCACAGACCAGGGCTTTTCAACTCTTAGGGGGCCCTAATCAGGCATCGAGGGGAAGATGGCATCTGCCACAGTTGGCATAGGGAGGGATCCTTAACAGACAGGTCACGCTTCCCAAACCAAGAAAAGTAAAGGCAGGCCTTCTGGGCAGCCTGTCCTGTATTAGTGATCTGCTGCTGTGTAACGAGTTACCCCAGCGGTGGCTTAAAGCAACGCCCTTCGTGTAACAGCATCCGTTAAGTCAGAGCCCCGGGAGCAGTCGGCACGTCGGCTGAGGCCCTGGTCACTTGCAGGCTGGACCGAGGCTGGAGGCTCCCCAAGGCGGCCCGCTCATGTGGAGTCGGCAGGTGGCCTCAGGTCCTCACCCCGCGGAACCTCCCCAGGGCTGGTTCCCACGGGGTGAGCTGTCCGAGGGGGAGACAGGGCAGCTGCGTGACCCGATCTCGGGCGGAAGACATGCCTGCCTTTTGTCAGACGGGTGTCACCAGGGAGAACCTGCACTGGAGGGGACTCAGACTCCACGTGTGGAGAGGAAGGATGTCAAAGGATCTGTGGGGATATTTTAAGCCCCCTTCAGGCGTTCTGCCTTAGTGGCCCCGTGTTTGTGGACACAGCTGGTGTTCGCTCAGTGTCCCGCTGCAGCCCCCACCCCAAAATACGGCATCTAGCAAGACAGGTCAGATGGCAGCACAGAGAGATGACCGGCGCAGGCAGGGCCGCCCTGCAGCCTCTCGCACCCTTCCTGCGAGGTGAGCTCGCCGGGGCTGTGCCGGGTGGGGGCGGAGAAGCGGGCACTGGCCAGGGCGGCCCCTCTCTTCGCTGAACAAGCGGTGCTGCACGGCATTGATGCTGGTTTTCTAGGTCTGCTGCAATGAGCACTGCAAACTGGGGCTCAAACAGCAGAAATGTATTCACTCACAGTTCTGGGGCCAGAAGCCAAAAATCAAGGGGTCCCAAGGCTCTGAAACGTGGGCCAGAGGGTCCTCCTGGCCTCTCCGAGCTCCGGCTGTTGGGAAAAGCAGCCTTTCAGTCCCAAGCAGCGCCACTTAAGAAGAATGGGCTTCGGGGAGCGCCTGGGGGGGCCCAGGCAGTTAAGCGTCCAACTTCGGCTCTGGTCATGATCCCACGGTTCCTGAGTTCAAGACCCGTGGTGGGCTCTATGCTGACAGCTCAGAGCCTGGAGTCTGCTTCAGATTCTGTGTCTCCCCCTAACTCTGCCCATCCCCTCCTCATGATCTCTCTCTCTCTCTCAAAAATAATAAACATTTAAAAAATGACAAAAAAAGAAAGAAAGAATGGGCTTTGGGCCTGGAACCTTCTTTCCAAGAAATAAGAAGCCCAGAGAACCCGTGCGGGCCCCCCTTCCCAACTGCAAGCTCAGGGAGCAATCTGCTGTCCTGCGTGGGTGAGCCCCGTCAGGCACGCCCCCGGCTTTCGGGGGAGGGCCCTTCCCACGGCGGCACTGGGGGGGGGGGGCCTTGGGGACCGGCGCCCAGGCAGCCTCTGCGCTTTCTTCCTCGCAGGAGTACAGCTGCTCCCAGTGTGTGGCCGCTTCACGTTTTCCTGGGCAACCCCAGTGCCAGGACGCAGGGGCAGAAGTGGTTGGACTTCTACCCGAGTGGCTGGCGCTGTGGTGCGGCTTGCTCTCCCCTGGGATTGGGAACCGGAGCTGGTGTTCTGCTGGACACTCCAAATCTTTGGCGTCCCTTGGCTTGTTCATGAGTAATGCCAGTCTCTGTGGTCGCACGGCCATCTCCCCTTTGTGTGTGTCCGTCTCTGTGGGACACCAGTCATTGGATTAGGGGTCCAGCCTAATCCAGGATGACCTCATTTTGGCTAGCTACACCTGCAACATCCCTATTTCCAAGTCGAGATGTCAACATCTTTTGGGCGGACACAATTCACCATAACCAGAAGCTGCAGACATGGAATTCATATCCTTATTTTTACGATTTTATATATTTTAAAGTATTTCTACACCCAACGTGGGGCTCAAGTTCACTGAGATCAAGAGTCATGTGTTCCACGGGCTGAGCCAGCCAGGCACCCCAGTATAATTAGCTTTAAAACATTCATGCATTTATTCGTGTATTTAGCATGCGTGTAGGGAGTGCTTACTACATATGTGGGCCTCACTCTAGAGAACGGGGTTCATTGGAAAGCCTAGCTCCTGCCCTGGGAGACCTTCTGTGCTAGTCAGTAAGACTATGCACGTACGGAAATTTACGAGTTTTCAAGGCACTTTAAAATGTTTCTGATCTTCATAATGTCCACTATGAGGAAAACAAGGTAGGCATTATTTTTATCACCTTAATATTTTTTCTGGTTATACATGTAACATGTTCACTGCAAAAGTACAAACAAAAAAAATCGATCCACCGGAAACCCCTTTCCTGCAGAGGGCGAGTCACAGTGTCGCGGCCCACGGGCAACCTCTGCGCCGCGCCATCGCGTGGCTGCCAAAGCGCACTGCAGCTGCTGCACGGCTGTCCCCGGCTTTCGAGAAATTCTCTCCAACTTTTTGGTTTCATAAACTTTCTGTTTATGTGGATTATACAGATGGACAGTTACCACGTTCGAAATTAAAACTCAGAAATTAAAAAAATAGCAATACATCTAAAATGATCCGCCCATTAGGTGTTAACATAACATTTTGAGGAACAGTATTGTGCAGCAACTCTACCTAAGTTAAAAAAAAATGAATACAAATAATAATCTCACTTAAGAAAGAAACCCCTTAATGGGGCGCCTGCGAGGCTCAGTCGGTTAAGTGTCTGACTTTGGCTCGGGTCATGATCACAATTTGTGGGTTCGAGCCTGGTGTCAGGCTCTGTGCTGACAGCTCAGAGCCCCAAGCCTGGTTTGGATTCTTTGTCTCCCTCTCTCTCTCTCTGCCCCTCTCCTGCTCACACTGTCTTTCTAAAATGAATAAACATCAAAAAAAAATTTTAATTACAAAATGAACCCCTTTATTTTTAGAAGTTCCCTAAGATATTATGGAAAATGACAAAATAATGGAAAACTAAAGTGAAATAAAAGCATAAAAGACGTAAAATAAAAGCAAAGTGGAAAAACAACAGAAAAGACAGGGTTCTAAGATATTAACTGAACCCTGAAAAATTACATTTTATTTTAGTGACTTGGTGAAAACATATTGTGATATTGTGGCGCAAATATCTAACAAAAATGTTTGCTTAAAAAACCCCAGGGGCGCTGGGGTGCCCTGCCCAGTTGGTTAAGCGTCTGACTCTCGATTTCAGCTCAGGCCATGGTCTCAGGGTCCATGAGCCGGAGCCCTGGGTTGGGCTCTGCGATGACAGCGCGGAGCCGGCTTGGGGGTCTCTCTCCTTCTCTCCGCCCTCCCCTGAGCATCTGTGCACACTAATAAAAATGTAAACAACAACAACAAACACGAGTGACATTTTCCTAGGGAAAAAAATTAGGGAGAACGAGCCATATGAAAAACGTCTGGCCTCAGATCCATGACTGAACAAAGTGTGTACTAACAGATTGTTCTTCAATACTAAACCCGAGTTTGACATGGGCCAGTTTCTTACAAGGTGGGGGCAATGCGAACTTTTCACACTCTTCTGTCACTCACTGGTCTTGACTGAGCTTGCGCGTGCCGGCCCCCGCGTGAGGTTTTGAAGCTGCAGCACTGAGCCGCCCTGCCCCCGACGCTCCTGCAGAGTGCTCGAGGGGAGGGACAGCCGGTTGCTGGAGCCTGCCTTTGCCATGCTTCCTGTCTGATCCGGAGCCAAATGAAGCAGAGCCAGAGTAGAGGGCGGGGGATGGTGACCCCATAGCATCCTTGGGGCTGGATGACGCCCGTAGTCTCATGGCCCCCATGGGGTCCAGGCATTGTCAGAAGGTCTGAGGTCGGTAACTTTTGAGACACTGTGATTTCCCTTCCTTAGTAACAAAACCTCCCATCCCTTGGGAGCCTGTGGCAGGCTGGCAATCTCACAAAGGTGTCCTTGGGGGAGAGATCACCACCCCCAGCTCCAGTATACACTGATCTATCCTGTCAGCCAAGCAGAGCCCAGTGCTGCAACTTTGTTCTTCGGGAGACAAAAAGGTGAGCACAGGTTCCAATGTTAAGCCTGAGGGCTTATGGTGGGAAAAGTGGAGGGGTCAGGCAGCAGCCCAAACACGGAGAGCAGAAGCCAAGGATGCTGGGCGCCCAAGGACTCAGGCTGGTGGCCGCAGCGGGCCACTGGTGCAGCCACCCTGTCACATGCACGCTCTCTTCTGTGCCACACAAGCACAGTATCCATCTCCAGCGCCCTTTGGGGCATGCTCCCTTTGACTTTATTTCAAGAACGTGAGGACAGAGAAGTTCACGTACACAACAAACACAGACATAGGTCGGGCGCACCCTTTCTCATATTTACCAGATAATAAAACCGCAACACGGGCACAAGCTCAATAGTTTTAATTTTTTTAAAACATTTTTTTAACGTTTATTTTTGAGAGAGCTTCCTCTCACGAGCAGGGGTGGGGGAGAGGCAGAGAAAGAGGGAGACACAGAATCTGAAGCAGACTCCAGACTCTGAGCTGTTAGCCTGGAGCCTGAGGCAGGGCTCGAACTCACGATCCATGAGATTTGGGAAATGGTCTTCAGCGATCTTCCTGCTGAGGTATGAGCACCAGTTCATGCTTGGTCCTGAACCGGCATTTGTTTCCTGTCTTCCTGTGCCCTCAGTGGGAGCAGCGGGGCTGGGGGGGGCTGTGTTTCTCCGGCAGCTGCTAGCAGTGAGAGAAATCACACCCACATCAGGAGAGCTCAGACCACCCTCCCTGTTCCCCGAGTGGGCGGCCAAAGACACCCTCTGGGTGCTGCCCTACTCGACTGCCCGGTGCAGGTAGGGAGACCCAGCGCAGGAGGACCAAGGAAGACGCCGGACACCAAAGCACTGTACATAGTCCTCCGGCGTTCTCAGGCCAAGAGCATGAGCCTCACAACTAACCCGGCTGTGGACAGGGCAGACGGAGCTCCATAACCACCGCCCTGGGGCCTCCCCCCGCACCTTTTCAATCAAACAGCAAGGATGGTTGTACCTGGCTCCCAAATCAAAGGTACTCCATAAGAACTGAGTAATGCTTTGCCTGTAGGAGAGAGGATGGCCCTGTCCCTCCAGGCCTGAGGTCCCTGGACCCCCTCCTAAAACTCTCAGGAGACCTTTGCTGACTGCTTGGTAGGGATCAAGCCAGGGTTGTGGAGGGGCCACGATCTGGAGTCATTACAGACACTTCTGGGACAAAAAAATAAAAATAGAGTGAGCGTGAGCAATTCTCAGAGCTCCCTAACCCTATATCTGGGTGTCTCTCATGGCTCAGTGAAAGCTGAGGACCCGAATTTTAATTAACTTAAATGTAAATGAGTGCGTGTTCAGTGGATACAGCAGTGCGGCTGGGGGAGGGGGGCAGTCAACACAAGAACACTATACGGCGCGGCGCGGATTCAGGAAGAATGTTGAAAGCCCCTTTTAAGGCTTACTCTAAGAAAACCTGCTAATTGCAGGATTCAGACTAGACAAGCGGGAGGACGCAGACGCAAGCTGGTCTTCCGGAGCCCGCCTCCAGGCAGGAACACTCTCACACGCTCGAGATGACAAGACCTGGATCTGGTTCCTGCCACAGTTCAAGCACACTCCCCCCGCCCCCAACGGCCTTAAAGTCTCCCTACAGAATCTTTCCGCCCGGGAGTTCCGGGGTCACAGGTGCGCCGGTGGGCGGGGCCCGGCGAAGGTACCGCCGCATCCGCCCCGGGTCCCGCCTCTGCCACCCTCCGTCCCCCACCGGGCGCACGCGCGGAGGGCCCCGCCGGGCCTTATTTCTCGGCGCTGCACGCCTTCCCGCCGAGCGCCAAATAAGTCTCCGGGCCCCGCCCCTGCCCTGCGTGCGCGGTCCCGCCGCCTGCGTCACTAGGAAGCGCGCGCCCGG
>NC_043711.1:105693953-105712188 GCF_006229205.1 Suricata suricatta | reverse complement strand
CGCGTCAGGCGGCGTCGGTGGCGGCGTCCGCCTCCATCTTGCCGGAAGGCGGCGGGCGGGCTGCTGGGGGGCGGTGGGCATGGCCCTTGGGCTGGGCGCAGACAACCCCGGACCCCCCCCTCCCCCGGTCCCGTGGGAGCCGTGTGGACGCCTGCCCGCCTTCCCCCGTCCGGTGGGAGCCGCGGCCACGCGGGCCCCCTCCGCGGCCCACGTCGGTTGGAAGCCGTGTGGACTCGGCCCCCGCCCCGCTCGGTGGGCCGTCACGTGTGGGCCCATGGGTAGGAACTGCGTAGGTGGGCACCCAGCTCAGTAACGACCTGTTAGGAAGTTGACTAACTTTGCAATTCCCTTGGTTGACTTTTCCCCGGAATCCATTTTCTCTGTGCTAAAGCTTCAAATCCAAGTGTGGATTACGTCAGTCTTGTGTTTGACGTACAGAAAATGCAGAACTAATAGAGCTTGATGAATTTGGAGATAAGTGTACGCTGGGGAAACCATTACCCCATCCTGGTTTTGGCCTCACAGGGTTCACTCCCGCCCTCTTATTTCGTGATGAGAACGTTTGACGCAAGATGTACCTCCAGGCGAATTTTCCAGGACGTGGTCCGTGTTGACCGCGGGCACCGCGCTGTGCTGTAACGTCTGCACTTCCTGGTCCGCAGCCTCAGCTGCTGCTGGAGCACGTCCGTCCGTCGCCCAGCCCCTGGCAGCCAGCCCCTGCTCCTCGGAGTTGGCTGTAGCTTCTGGAAGCGGGGTCGTGCAGGGTGTGCCCCGCGCCGGGCTTCTCTCACCCAGCGTGTTAGCCTCCAGGTCCATCCGCATTGTCACTAGTTACCTTCTGCTGCGTGTGCACCACGTTTTCTTTATCCACTCTGTCGTCCGTGGCCCTTTGGCTGTTGCCACCACGGCCGCTGTGAATAGTGCTGCTGGGAACGGGGGGATGCAGATTTCCCTGGGAGACGCTGATTTCGTTTCCTTTGGATCTGTCTCCAGACGTGATTGTTGGATCAGATGGTGGTTTTGTCTTTTGCGGAACCTCCATACTGTTTTCCACAGTAGCTGCACCTCTTTGCGTGCCCACCAGCAGTGCCCACGTCCTGCAGCGTTTGCCAGGCTCGTTAACCGTGAATCAGTGGAGTAAATGTAACTCGAACATAACAAGATGAACTAGGCAGACTGCTTGTCCCAAAATATTTCTTCATAGGAAGTGTCTTAAACATTTCGGTAAGATGAGGCGGGGGTCTGGGTGGCTCAGTTGGTGAGGCATTCAACTCTTGATTTCGGCTCAGGTCATGATCTCACGGTTCGGTTCGTGAGTTTGAGCCCGGCGTTGGGCTCCATTACGGCCGCTCAGGGCCTGCTAGGGATTCTCTGTCCCTTCTCTGTCTGTGCCTCCCCCCCCAAAAAAACTAAAAAATTTGGAGGAAGATACCAGGAGGGGGAGGAATTTGTATATGTGCGTAGAAACATAGAAGAGTTTCTGTGAATTTAGAACACTATAAAACTATATTCAAATCTAGGGTTTATTTTTTTACGTTTTTTAACATTTATTTATTTTTGAGAGACAAACAGAGCGTGAGCAGGGGAGGGGCAGAGAGAGAGCGTGAGAGAGAGAACCTGAAGCAGGCTCCAAGCTGTCAGCACAGAGACCGATGCGGGGCTCAAACCCACAAACAGATCGTGACCTGAGCTGAAGTCAGACTCTCAAATGACTGAGCCCCCCAGATGCCCCTCAAATCTAGGGTTTAAAGTAACAACCCATTTTATGGCTGAACCGAGAAGGGAGGCCGCTGAAAGGGTTTCTCAGAGCCAGAGGACACATGCGTGTGCAGGGGCTGCAGCCCGGCTGGGAGGGACGCGGACACTGTGGCTGATGCCCGAGAGCTGGGGTCTGGGACCCCCTGAGGCGGCAGATGAGGCCCAGACTCTCCCAGAAAGGCAGGCAGGCCCGGAGGGGCCGCCTCCGTGGAGCAAGAGCAACTGAAAATTCCGGTTTTTATGTGAACCCTGTGAACTCTGACAAAGTTGGCAACTAATTAAGAAGTTTGGAGATCCTGTGAGGAGCCAACTAATGGTGCCCGACGGCCACCGTGTGTGACCTCAGCTGTGTTCTTAAGGATGTTTTTTTCTCAGGAAAATCTCCGATCTTGCAGAAGACTCAGGAAGCCAGCTCTGTCCTGACGACACACTAACAGTTTGTGTTGTTTTCATATATTTATGCTTAAGAATGCTATTTTGTGGACGCCCGGGGGGCTCAGTCGGTTGAGCATCCGACTTCAGCTCAGGTCATGATCTCACAGTTGGTGGGTTCAAGCCCCACTCGGGCTCTGTGCGGACAGCTTAGAGCCTGGAGCCTGTTTCAGATTCTGTGTCTCCTCTCTCTGCCCCTCCCCCTTCTCATGCTCTGTCTCTCTCTCTCTCTCTCTCTCTCTCTCTCACAAAAATAAATAAAATGTAAAAATTTTTTTTTTCTAAATTCTATTTTAAAAAAATGTTTCTTTGTATCTTATTTACCTCACAAATCATTGGGGCCTGATGGACATGTCAGGAACCCAAGCCCTGGGAGGGGAACCGGGCTTCTGTCTCAAGTCCGCCTCCCCCTGGGGTCTCCGCAGGCCATGCTCAGCCCCTGGGGAGCTTGGGTTCCTGTTCTGGGGGCTCGGTGACACTGCCGTGGCCGCTGTGTCTGCATCGCCGCGTCAAGGACTTGAGCCTCATTCGGCGGAGTAACTTCCGGGTGTGTTGTTTTGGAAACTTAATCCAGTTGCCACTGGAGAGGCAAGAATTCAGTTCTGTGCGTTTGTACTACTTAGTCCTCTGCAAAGTTTTGAGGTTTGGGGGAGGATTCCTGCCTTTCTGCAGCTTCGGTTGAAGTGTGACTTTTGTGACCCTGTGGAGCTCACCCGATGAAAACCGAGGTCCTTGCTCAGTACGAACGCAAAGCCCCGAGACGTTAGCACCAAAGATCAGTATTATTTTAAGTTCAACTTTAATTGATTGATTGATTCATTCAAGATTTTATATTTTTAAATAATCTCTGCTCCCACCTTGGAGTTTGAACTCAACACCCAAGAGTCACACGCGCCCCACCGGCCGAGCACCCAGGTGCCCCGTCAGTACAGTTTGAAAGTAGACTTTCATTCTCGTTTGCTTAAAAGTCTTGGTTTCAAAGCTTAAACCTAGAACACAGAAGATATATTTTAGAAACGGACAGGAAGTCTGTCAATTCAGTGAGTCCATTGTTGCAGCTTTCCTGGCTGAAAGGCGTGTGAAGACAGCCCTCGGGCCCGTCCCTGGAGACCCTGCCCCAGGACGCTGGGCCGCAGTGCTCGGCCCCCCGGGAGCGGTGCGTGTCTGACGCAGGGTGACCGTGCAGGGACACACCAGAGGCCGGACCACCCTAGCGTGGGGTTTACATCAGGCTCACCTCGCTGTGGTACGTTCTGTGGGGCTTTGACCAGTGTACGATGTCACGTGGCCGCCCTTGGCGCACGATCCAGCGTGTTTTCGGTGCTCTCAAGTCCCCTGTGCTCCACCTCTGTCGCCCTCTCCCCCGCAGCCCTCCCGAGGCCACTGGTCTTTTCACGGCCTCCACAGCGCAGCCTCTCAGGCCGGCTCCTGTCACCTAGCAGCGCCGTGAGCTTCCTGCGGGCCTTTGTGTGTCTCATAGCTCGTCTTTACCTCTGAAGGACGTCCCATCGTAGGGAACGTACGCCACCTGCTCGCCTTTGGAAGGACTCGGCTTTCCACAGCGTCCCCGGAGCAGCGTTACCCGCTGCAGGTGGGTCGGAGGCGCCCCTGCTCCCGCGTCTCCTCGAGAGGGCTGCGCGTCACTTGTCTTCCCCGCTGGACGTCCTGCTGGACGGTGTGGAATTTTTGCTTTCAAACTGTCACGTAAAGAACGTGAGAGAAAAGCAGTATAGTGTGGATTTGCCTGATATTTACCATTTCCATTGCTCTTTTTCATTCTCGAAGTCACAGGATTTCTCTGCTAGAATTTCCCTTCTGTCTGAGGACCATCCGTTAGCGTTTCCTTTGGAGCAGGTCTCCTCGTGACCAGTTCTCTTGCTTTTGCTTTATCTGAAAATGTCTCTGTTTTGCTTTTATCTCTGTAGGATCTTCTCGCTCTTGTAGAGCCCTGGCGGACAGCGCTCTGCCAGCACGGTGCACGCGCCCCTACTGCCGGGCCATTGCTTTCCGAGAGCACCCTGTGGCCCCTTGAGTTGCCCTCGGGCAGGTGGTACGTCCTTTTTTGTGTGGCTGCTCGTCAAACCTTCTTCTTTTTTTAAATGTTTGTTTATTTTGAGAGAGCAAGAGATAGAGGCAGAGAGAGAGGGAGACACAGAATCCGAAGCAGGTTCCCAGGCTCTGAGCTGTGAGCACAGAGCCTGACGCAGGCTCGAACTCACGATTGTGAGATCATGACCTCAGCTGAAGTTGGATCCTTAACCGACTGAGCCACCCAGGCACCCCTGCTTTTTAAACGTTCTTACTTTGTCTTTGGTTTTCAGCAGTTTGTGATCCGGGCATGGATTTCCTTGAGCTTGTTCTATGGGAGGCCTGCTGGCTATTTGAACGTGCACGTTTATACCTTGCACTAAATTTGGGAAGCGGTCTGGTATTACGTCTTCAAACCGTTTTTCCAGCTTCACACTGTTTTCTTCTTTCCTTCTGGGGCCTCAGTGCTCCCGACGCCCAGCTGTCTTCTATTCCTCCACGCCCCCTGAGCTCTGCTCGTTTCGTTTTCCCTCCTTGTTTCTGTTGGGCGGCTCCGGTAATTTCTGTTGACCTGTGTTCATTTCATTGTTCTGCCTCATCTTCTCCCATCTCCGTTCTGATAGTGGGTCCATCCAGTGAGTTCTGTACTTCCGTTGTTACTATGTTTTGAATTCTCAGATCCCCGTTCGCTGTAACTCCTGTTCCTGCGCTGAGACTTCTCACGCCACTTGTTTCCAGAAGATCTGGCTTCGTTCCCGAAGCCTGGCGCACCAGCTGCCTTAACGGCTCTGACGATTCATTTCAGACTGGGCTTTTCTTGATTATTTTTTCTCTTGAGAATTGGCCAGACTTTCCTGCTTCTTTTTATGTCAGAAAATTGTGGATTGTGTTCTGGTTGGCTTGACTCTGGTGGGGCTGGGGGTCTGTTTAACTCTCAGGGAGAGGGGAGGCACCCGTCGTGGGGGGGAGGGGCTGCAGGTTCTGTGCTCCTTCTGTGGGCTGCGTCCTCACACCGGCTCCGTCTTGTCTTCGGATCCCGTGCCGCGCCCTCTGGGGCTGCCCTGGAAGTCAGTTCTCAGAACCCTGCGTTTGCCACGTAGGGTCAGGCCCCCTCACAGACAGGCACCCTTTCCACACCTCCCTGCTCTGCACAGCCTCCCCCGCGGTCTCTGGCCCCAGGGTCCCCTTCCTCTGACTAAAACCCTGTGGCTTTCATGTGTCCTTGGTGCTGTGGGCCCCAGCACAGGGTCTGCCTGGGGCAAGCGTCAGTGTGGGCAGCAGGGGAGAGGTGGGGGCCCCCAGTCCTCGAACCGGTGTGCCTCAAGGCCCTCAGAGGTTTAGGAGCCTGCTGGGTCCCTCCTGTCACAGTTTTAGCAGGGATTGGGGGTGGCCGCAAGCAGAGCCGGGAGAAACAAAAATAATAATACAAGCAGGGCTCTTCTCCCTTTTCTGCCCCTTGTTTCTGCAGACTGGAGATTGGACTTGTCTCCAGATACTGACCGTGCGCTGTTCTGGAATGCAGGCTGCCTCTGGATCAGGGTGGGGGACTCCCCTCCACAGGAGCCCCCCTCGGGCCCTGTCCCCCGCGCTGTCCCCTGCTGTGTGACCGTGGAGTTTTTGGGCCCACGCGCACCAGCTCCATGCGTTCCGCTCGGAGACCGTCGCCGTGTGTTCTGCCTGCACCCAAAGCAGCTGCCCTGGAGCAGCCCTGCTGCTGTCACTTCTGTCCCAGAGCAGAAGGCTCGGGCTGAAGGGAGCATCTGCCAGCTCTGTTGTGCAGGCGCACAGACCATCTGACAGCCTGTGTCCGGCCTCGTGCTTTCCTCTAGGGCTTGGGACCCTGGCGAAGTGACCGTCTCGTTCGGCGTCTTCTCCAGCTGAGCAATGGCAACCCCGGATGTGAGCGTCCACATGGAGGAGGTGGTGGTGGTGACCACGCCGGACACTGCGGTGGACGGCAGCGGTGTGGAGGAGGTGAAGACCGTGCTGGTGACGACCAACCTGGCTCCTCATGGGTGAGACGGGGCCCCTGTCCTTTGAGGGCCGCTTAGGCTCTGGTGTCCTGGGCCTCGCATGAGGGCGGGGGCGTCCGGAGTCCCCTTGACTCAAGTGCCCGTGTCGGTAGAGAGTTTGAAGGAAAAATGGAAACCTCATGTCGGCCAGGAAGCAAAGGTAATGCTTCACCTTTGCCTCTTTCTCCCTCATCAACGTGGTCACATGGTTTTAGTTTCCGGAGATGCGTGGTAATTTGGCTTTCGATGAGACGGACAGTGGGAACAACTGGGAAGTGTTGTTGCAAAATGAGGTCAAGGAGCCAGTGAGTTTCTGGACATCCCGCACGAACAGTGTATTTTCCTCCTCGTCTCGTGGTAGATGTGCAGACAGAGTAGCAGTTGGCAAGAAAGTTCACGTCTGACTTGAGGGCGCTGCCAGGTGGGGCAGAATGGCTCCTGCCTGTGCGCCTTCTGTCGCCCCGCCCCTCTGGAAGGGCGGACCCACAGGGGCAGGTGCCCCTGGGCCGGAGGGGTCCGGGCCAGGACAGCTCTGCTGTGCGTGACCCACTCAGACTGCCGACAGCGGCAGGGGTGAGGGGCGCCCTGGCCTCCGCCCGGCCTGGCGGGACCTCTGAGAGGAAGGCGCTCGGCCTGGACCGCCCTGCACACTGACTCCCGTCGCCGGCCGGGAGGACGCATGTGTGTTCGTTCCGTGGCCCAGACGCTGCCTGCCTCGCTCTCGTGGCCTCGCGGCCCGAACGGGACCTGGGCTCGGTCCTCGGCTTCCTGCAGCCGAGAAGGAGAGGGGGGCCGGGGGCCGCTTGCTGGGCTCCGAGGCCGGGGTCTCAGGGCCTCTCAGCTGCGGCCCTTCACCCTGGATGCCCCGCCTGCATTCAGTGTTGATGTGGGTCCCCGCTGCAGGGGTGGGGACAGGGTTCCAGACAGTGGCCCCGCGCCTCCCGACCACATCCCCTGCCTGCAGTGACCTGCCCTCCCTTGGGTTTGGGACGGCCTGTGTCAGGAGTGGACAAGGCTGAGCCGGTCCAGGCCACGCCCTGCGTCATGTCCCCCCCCCCCCCCCCCGCCAGGTACCTGGATGACCACATGGTCATTTACAGAGGACGGGAGGGGCTGCAGCTGGCTTCTCCCTGGGGGAGGAAACCCCACACCCCAGTACAGGCAGGTTGATCTCAGGGGTCCTAAAGATTTTTCTCTTCTTTTCCATGGGGATTTTCACCTGCTACCCTACCGTGTGGAAGCTGAGATTCAGTCTTGCTGTGTGTTCAGAAAAAGGGGGGGTGAAGGGGTCCAGTTAACAGCTTTGCGGCTGCTGAGTTCTTCCCCGGCCGGGTGTCTGGGGGAGAGCTTGGGAGTGTCCCTCATTTAAGAAAGCCCGCTGGGCCCGCCACCGCACCTGCCTGCAGCTCTGCCCTAGCGATGGGCACTCGGCCGTGCTGGGTGGCGGCGGGCAGCCCTGTGTAGATAGCCAGCCGCTCCCACGGACATTTGCTCTAAGTAGAGGACGTTTTTAAACGAAATTTGAGTGCCAAATGACTTTGCCAATGAAAGGCTCCTTCCTGTGGGCTGTGTGCGGTGGGCGCGCACAGAGGAGGGTCGTGGCGGGGGCCAGACGGCTGGGTTTCCCCAGGGCGGCTCCTGCAGGTGGCCTGCTGTGTGTGCATGTGGCCTGTGGTGGGCCCCCTCTGGCGAGTGGCACACAGAGCTCTCTGGGGCTGGCGCTCCCTGCCTCCCTCTCCTGCCTCTCTCTCGGGGACGCTCCTGGGTCTCCTGGGTGGAGGAACCTGCTCCCTGTTTGGTCATTATCCTTTCCACTTCCGAATCATGGCTTGGCAAAACGCTTTCCCTGAGCTGGTGCGTCCCGCTCAGGGCGCCCGAGTCCCCTCAGTGTGGTGCTTCACGTGGGAGCTGCCCCTCGGAGGCCACAGGCAGCAGGCTCCCAGTCTGCCTTGTCAGCTCTCGTCCCCACCCTGCTGGAGCTGGAATGAGGTCTCGGACTCTCAGAGTGGCCTTGACTGGGCGCTCCCCGGGCGCTGGGGCCTGGCAGAAGAGTGGGGGCCCCAGCGTCGGCGTGCTGCTCTTGGGAGGCCTTCCCGGGAGAAGGTGCACATGCGGAGAGGAGGGAGGAGGAGGGCCCTGGGGCGGCCATCGGACCCTGTGGGCACCTGGGCCGGACAGGAGTGCTGACTGAGACCGTGGGAGGGTGAGAGCCACTGGGGTGCGGGGGGACTGGGTGTCCGGAGCCTTCCCCACGGTGCCTGTGTGGGCGGACACACCTCTTCCCAAGGAGAAGCCCCCGGGCTGCTGCCCGGGCTGCTGTGCGGGTGGTTGGGGTCTCCGCTCCACGTCGGGGCCCGCTTTCCTCGGGGCCATCGTGGCAATCCGATGGCTCCTTGGGCAGCAGCAGGAGACCCACTGTCTGTCCTCCTCGTGCAGCCTACCTTTCCCTCTCTTCTGTCCTTTTAAAAAAGAAGATTGTTTATGGTGTTTTTCTCTCCATACAGAGAGTTCTTACGTGTAATTTTTAAGGGAAACTTCTCTTTTATTCCTGGGTTGTGTATCGTTTGAGAAAATCCTTCACCACTTTCAAACTGTTAAATTTCTTATGCTTTTAACGCCCCTGCGGTTTTGCTCCTCCCTGTGCATTCGATCTGCACGTAAGTTATTTTGGTGTAACGTGAGGGTGGCGTCGGGCCATCCTGGTCTTCCTTCCCGATGTGTCTGTTATAGTCTCTGTAACCACATGAAGTCCTTATGGTAGAAATAAAAGCTTTATTAAAAAGGAAGAGGTGGTTTAAAATTCCCATGTAGGTGTTCCTGCCTCCACAGATGTGCCCTGGTGGTGGCCCCGGGACGCTCGGGGAAATGCCTGCCTGGGGCAGTGACCGTCACCGCGGGGTCCCTGACCTGCGCAGCCGCTGCTGGGACCCTGTGCCACCTCAGGGAGGGGGCCGCGTGCTGGCAGAAGGTGCGCCGGGCACTGTCTATGGGGTGAGCTGACGTGTCCCTCCCTCCTAGGGGCGACCTGGCGGAAGACAGCATGGAGACGGAGAACGCAGCGGCTGCCGCCGCGGCCGCCTTCACAGCGTCCTCGCAGCTCAAGGAGGCCGTGTTAGGTAGGGAGCCTGTCTTCGGGCCTCTGTGCCCGAGGGTGGCCTGGGAGGACCCCCCTCCCCCACCCCCCTGCAAGACACACAGGTGTCCGCCCTCCCTCTGGCTCCTGCCCCGGGGGGCCATTGTAACCAGCAGCCGATGGCTCACGGCCTCAGAAGTCTTCAAGACAGAGTCGGTTTCTCTAGAATTATTCCCAGTAAAGCTTGATTCTATTTCCTTAAGTGGCTCTTCACTTGAACCGTACTTTAATGTAATTATCCTAACATTACTGTCATAAAATTGATTTTTGTGACTCTGCCTGAAACTGTGGCCCCAGGGGGGACTGGTGAGTGACGTCGCTGCCCCCTCCCTGGGCCTTAGTCCCCGGTTTCGTGCGGTGGCTCTCGTGCTTTTGCAGGCAGTATTGGAGAGGTTGTAACTGATTTTGTCTCTACCCTTTCCCTGCCGATGCTCCTTGTGAGAAGTGAAGGTGGCCGAAGAGGAGGAGGGGCTGGAGGCTGAAATCGTGTACCCCATTACCTGCGGGGACAGCCGGGCCAACCTGATTTGGAGGAAGTTTGTGTGTCCCGGCATCAACGTGAAGTGTGTTCAGGTAAGGCTCCGACGCGGCCAGGACGCAGACACGTGTGCCAGGCTGGCAGGGAGGGAGGCCCTTGCGGCGCGGCAGCTCGAAGCCAGCAAAGGAAGACGCCGCTGGGGCTGGGGGCACGACCTGTGCGGTGCGGGGTGCAGTAGGCGGGGTCCCCTGTGCTCTGGAGAACAGGAGCGGACTGGTGCTGAGGGCCCAGGGGGAGCACCAGGAGGCCTGACCCCTTGTTTCTGGCGTGCAGCCATGGGGAGGGGCGGGGCGACTGGCCGTTCTCATGCTGGGAGTGCTGCAGTCGCCAAGTGGGGAGATGTCTTATTTGGCAGAATGAATGAGGTGTGTCCTAGAGCGTCTTCCTGCTGCTTCCTTAAGCTGGCACAATAGGATGAAATACTCCAGCCGAGGCATGGAGTGGAGGTGGGGCCGGAGAGGGAGGCAGGGCGCCACCTCCAGCTTCAGCCTGCGGGGCCTTGGCCTCACACCGGCCTCCTCAGCCCCGCAGGGCCCGGGCTCCCCTGAGGTGCGTGGGTGGGGGGCAGGGATTGTCCCCTGTGATGCTGTTACTTCTCAGGGTCTCTCCCCTCAGTGTCGGGGTGAATCACTAATAACGTGCCCCCGTCCCCACTCTGTCCCCGGGACGGGGACCGGCCTGCCCCCCATCTTAGCACTGAGGGAAAGAGGGGCCCTCTTAAGGAGCATTCTCGTGGGCACTGTACGGTCTGAAAATCGCGAGCGAGCGTGTGGTTGTAAGCGGCTCCAGGCTGGCAGTCCCCCCAAGAACTGTACAGAAGCAAATTACAAGTCCCTTTTGGAAGTCGGAAGAACTCGGCTTTGTTGTGGGTCTGAGTGATTTCAGCGAAGTGTCAGGGAGGAGCAGCTCACCGAGATGGGCAGAGACTCGGGCCTGCAGGGACACAACACCCCAGTGAGCGCGCCTGGCAGCCACGCACAGGGCCAGGCCCACAGACACTACGGGTGTCGGAATTTTGAGACGTGGAACGTTAAGTGAGGCTTAATTTATCTGAAGAAATGAAAGAGAGGCTTGGACGTGAGAAAAGCATTAACAGATTTAGAAAAACAAACTGGGAATGAAACAGTTAAGAAAGAACTCTCAGTGGTTAGCTTTTGCAGCAGGTTCGGCATGGTTGACGAGAAAATTCGTGAACTGGAAGGTAGGAGTAAAGCAGTTGTCCAGAATACAGAATACAATCCAGAGTGATAAACAGAGGGGGCAGGAGAGGAGCTGAGGCAGCGAGTGGAGGCGGGAGCGGAGGACAGCACGACAATCGGGGGAGGTGGACCAGTCTGGTGCGGCCAGGGTGGGCCAGAGACCGTGGCCCAGATGGCATCATGTGGGGTGGTGGAGGGCGCAATGGCGTCATGCCTGGGGAGAGGGGAGAGCTGATACCATGCCTGTGAGGAGGGGCAGAGATGATGTCAGGCCTGGGGGAGGGGGGAACAGGGCATCCAGCCTGGTAGGGGAACAGAGGTGGTGTCTTGTCCAGAGGGTGGGAGGCTAGGCCTGGCGTGGCCTTCCTCCGGCTTGGGCAGTGGCCAGGGAGGTATTCTGACTCCGCTGCTTGGGCGCTCAGCCCATCTCCCTGGCCAGCTGGGCGAGGGGCCGAGTGGCTTCCTGGACTCAGAAGGAAAGGAAGTGTGCAGATGCTCCGGAAATTCAGAGAGCCCCTCCCATCAGCGGGGGGCCCCTGGGCTGTTGCCCTGGCCGAGACCCGAGTCTGCCGGGGCTGTTTGGCGCTCCGAGCTCACGCCTGAGCCCTGACAGTGGCAGAGGCCCAGCGGCACCTCTGTTTCTGCGTCTGCCAAGACCCATGACCCCTCTCTTCTGCCTGCCTGTTTCCTGAGTAAATGCAGTTTTCTTCTCATGTGTTGGTTCCAACATTTGCTCAAGAAGATTGAATAAGATATTTTAGCTTCCCAAGCCATTTGTGCTCCAACATTGGGTGGAACTGGTCCCAGAACCCTGATGTTGCAGTGGACGCGAGCCGTGCACCGGGAGCTGTGTTAGGGAGGGACAGGGTGAGGGCGACAGTTCACACCTTCCCCTACACCTCGTCTTGTGTTATTTTGGTGTCAGGTGTGTGTATATCATTACTGGAGTAAGTCACGTGTAAGTGGGTTTGCTGAGCCCCGTCTGGAAGGGACTTGCCCAGACACGCGGCTCCCCTGACCCCCGCTCCAGCCCCTGAATTGTTCCTTTCTCCCCAGTGGAGATTGCCACTGGCTGAAGCCCAAGTGTCGGACGGAGAGCAAGCCTGTGGCTGTGGGAGCTGCGCCCTGCCCCCGTGCCCTGCTGTCCCGGGCCCCTGTCCCGGCTGGGCTCTGGCAAAGGGGCGGGCGGGGGGGGGGGGGGGGACGGGCCACTGAGAGCTGCCCTGACGCTGCCCTGCGTTGCTTCCCTCCGCAGTACGACGAGCACGTGATCAGCCCGAAGGAGTTCGTGCACCTGGCCGGCAAGTCCACGCTGAAGGACTGGAAGAGGGCCATCCGCATGAACGGCATCATGCTCAGGTGGGGCCGTCCTCCGGGGCTCCGTCGCTGGCTTTGGAGCTTTCTTTCTTTTAAGTTTATTTGTTTTGAAAGAGAGAGAGAAAGGGAACCCCAGGCAGGCTCTGTGCTGTCAGCTCAGAGCTCGAACTCACAAACTGTGAGATCATGACCGGAGCCGAAATCAAGGGTCGGCTGCTTAACCAACTGAACCACCCAGGCGCCCTGGGTTTTGAGCTTTTTAAGCTGAGGCACGTTTTGAACAGGAGAGCGGCAGTGCCCGGGGAGGGCGCCGCCCCACCCCTGCCGCTTCCCTGTGCTTCTGCATCTCCGGGCGCGCCTGGTCAGTGGCCTGTGTCTCTGCCCGGGGCTCGCGTCCGTCTAGACCACACCTGGGTCGGAGCCCCGTGTTGGTCTTTGTGCAGCTCCCTGACCTCTCCCATCGTCGGACGCGGCTGTGCTGGGTTGGCGCCCGCGCTGGCCTTTCGATGGCGATGCGCCGTTGGCCAGGTGCCCCTGGCTCCTCTTTTTCCCTTTGAGCCTCTGTGGGGATCTGGAGGGAGGTGGGGCTGGCCCTCGGCTTCTTCAGTGACAACCATCAGTGACAGCCGGTCCTGGAAAGGAGAGGAAGGGAGTTTGTGCCTCAGTCTCCCAAGGGGCCTTTCACTCGTTTGCTGGGCCGGTTCTCGGGCTTCTGTGCGGGCCAGTGCTCACTCTGCCGGCCACCTGGGTGTGTGTGGCCTGTCCCCTTTCCTGTCACCTGTGAAACAGGGATGGTGATGCCCCGTCTCAGAAACCTGAGGACAGATTCTAGGCTTTCAGTTCACACCCCCAAGAATGTCGTATTTCCTGTTTCCTGCTTGGGCGGTAACAACTCGCTCCTCCTGGTGCGGCCGAGGCCACCACTGCTGGCTGTTCGCCTCCCGCCTCTGCTCGCCTCACGGCCCCTCCCTCTGCGACAGCATCTGGCAACGCAGGGCCGGTCACTGTGCTGCTGAAGGGGCTGCTCACCTCGTGTGTTCGCTCGAGGGAGAAGCTGTCTTGGGCATGCGTTTGCTGCCCCGGGAGATGCTCGGGGCGTCTGTGGAGTCCTGGCCGCCGCCCTGTGCAGTCTGCCCGGGAACCCCGGCCTGGGCGGCCAGAGACCCAGACTGCTTGGACTGGAGCCCCTGGAGCACACCTGCCACTTTGTGCCCTTGCACTGGGCCCTGGGTCCCTCCTGCCTGCTCTTGGCTGCCCTCTACACCCCGCCCATCAAGCAAGCCCCTGGCTTTCTAGAAAGCATCTTGGTGACCCAGCTGTGAGAAGGCCATGGGCCGTTTCCTTGGAGGAGGATGGGGGTGGGGGTGCACCCTGGGTCATCTGCAAGCCTTGAGGTCAGGCATACTGTCAGCAATGCAGAGGCCCCATGGAGCCACCTCGCCTTCTCACAGGTCAAGTGGGGTGAGTCGAGAGACGTCCTCAGACTTAAACCCAGGCTCTCCAGAGAGGCCACAGTTTCGGGCCTCCCTCAGAGGCTGTCCCTGGCAGGTGGGGACATGCTGTGCTCTCCTGATAAAACTGAGGCCAGGAAGCAGGCCGCCTTGACTTCACAGTGAGAAGCCAGAGGTGCCTGCACCGTCCTGCCCTGCTGGGCACGCACCAGGTCAGGCTGCTCCTGAGGGTCTCTTGTCCCCTTCTGGCCCACAGTCACCTTGTGAGTGCACCGGCATCCCCGGGACGCCTGCCTGTGGGGCCCTCCTCTCTCTTCCTGGGCACCAGCCAGCGGCGGCCGTTCCCACGGACCTTCCCCTCCGCAGGCAGCAGGAGGTTGCCACACTGGCCAACGGCCTCGGCCGTAGGGTGCCCGCGAGGCCTGTCTGCAGCGTCCTGGCACCCACCGCCCGCCCTGTGGAGGCGCGTCCTTGGGGTGACCACTCTACAGCTGCTGCCTCTCCCAGGACCTTCCCCCAGGCCGAGCTTTCCCTCCTTGCCTCCAGGACCTGAGGACACTGGGGCGGGGTCAGGGGACACGAGCGAGGCCCCCCTGGGTCCGGCCGCGCCCTCAGTCTCTGGTCTCATCTGCCGCAGGAAGATCATGGACTCCGGGGAGCTGGACTTCTACCAGCACGACAAGGTCTGCTCCAACACCTGCCGCAGCACCAAGATTGACCTGTCGGGCGCCCGCGTGTCGCTGAGCAGCCCCACGTCGGCCGAGTACATCCCGCTCACCCCGGCCGCGGCCGATGGTACGTGCAGCAGGAGGCTTTGTCTCGGCCTTCCTCTTTTTCCTGTTTGAGCAGAGCATGCGCAGGGGAGGGGCAGAGACAGGGGAGAGAATCCAGGCAGGCCCTGTACTGTCAGCGCAGCGCGATGCGGGGCTTGATCTCATGAACCGCGAGATTGTGACCTGAGCCGAAACCGAGAGTCAGATGCTAACCCGACCGAGCCAGCCAGGCGCCCTCAGAGGCCTTGTTCTTGCTGGCGGTTCGATCCGGTCCCCGCGGAGGTGGGCCTCCGCACCCCTCTCCTGGGCAGTCTGCCTCCGACCCTGCCGCGGGCTCGGCTGCTCCCTCTGGGCCACCCCGTCAGCAGCCACCCCTCACTGAGAGCGTCTAGCTGAGTTGCCGTTTTCGTTGACAGGGAACATTCAGGAACTTTTTCGTATTCAGTCATTTTCATCGTAAAATACGGTAATTCATGTGTAGAAAAGCTTGTAAAGCATAGTAGCGCTGACCTCCACAGGCCGTCACCAGCCCTGCCGGTGCAGGGGTGCCCCCCCACCCAATGCGTGGCCGATCCAGCCTCCGGCCTCGCCCCCCGCAGCCTCTGCGCTCAGCACGCACGCGTGCATTTCCTGCACCTTGGCTCTTGGTTGATGTGTGTGTGATCTTCCCAACTGACGCAGCTGTGACCTGACCGATGTTCCCGGGAGGCCTGGGCTTTGTGGAAGAAATCCTTTTCAGTGCTAAAGTTGGAGTGAGTTAGGTCCCTAGACCCCTGTGCTGTGGCTTGGTGATAATTGGGTGGGGTTGCCCTTTCGATGAGGTCACCTGTGCTGTCCCTACGCTGTCACCCTACAGGGTCAGGCTGTGTGTGCTGCCGTGTGGCCAGAGACTGTCCTTGTTACTGACCAGTGGCCAGTTGAGGGATGTTGGGAGGACAGTGGAAGAGGCTCAGGGCGATAGTGAGGCTGTGTGGCCTCCGGGCGGGCGGCAGTGCCAACAGCTGGCCAGACTTCAGAGCCCTTCCTAGGAGCTCCAGGGACATGCCGGTGCCGGTGGTCAGAGGTGTCCAGTGGCTGCCGTTTGCAGTGGCGTGGGGCCTCGGGTCTTCAGCTTCTTTCTGGGCACAGCCCCGGGCCAGGTCCCAGTCTGCCTCCTTGGCTGGCGCACTGCAGTGTGGGGGCGGCCTGGAGCCCGGCCAAGCCCTCTCCCCTCTCCTGGGGGGCTGGTAGCTCTCAAGAGAATAGGGGAGCTATGAGGTTGTGGGCTGTGGGTCCAGACCGTCAGCTCTGCCTCTTGAGAGTCAGCCGGGGTGAATGACCTTGTCTCCAGGAAAGGACCAGGC
Source organism: Suricata suricatta (assembly GCF_006229205.1). Taxonomy (NCBI): domain Eukaryota; kingdom Metazoa; phylum Chordata; class Mammalia; order Carnivora; family Herpestidae; genus Suricata; species Suricata suricatta. Next base: position 105,696,204 of record NC_043711.1, on the reverse strand, counting down.
TCTGAGCGCTGCGGGCAGCACCGCCGTGTCCGGTGAAGGCAGTGTCGGCTTTAGGATTTAGCTCTTTGAGCCCTGTCCTCCCCTAATGGTCGGGATGGGCCTGTCTGTGCTCTTCCTGACTCACCTGCGTGGCGCTGTGTTCAGCCAGTGGTGTAATAGTCAACGATCCTGCGCCCTGTGTACTGCGGGAGAAGTACAGTTACGCCCCACCTTATTCCAAGCCTGGGATGTTCCTCAGCAGGGTGTCTTTTTTGGTCGGAGGAGAGGCCTGCTGGGGCTGGGGAGCTGATGCAGGCTCGGCCTTATGCCAGGTCCGTGTGAAGCCAGGCCTCTGTCACAGGCGACCCCACTTGGCTGAGCGCCAGCTGTGTGTGCAGGCGTGCGGGCGCGAGAGCCGAGCCGGAAGGCGAGCTAGTGTGGACAGCGTAGGTCCCTCTCAGATTGCCACATCTCCTGACCTAGGGAGGTGCAGGGCCGCGTCGATGGCCTGGGGGGTGCTGGTAAGGGCGTAAATGTCACCAGAAGAGCAAAACGGGGCAGTTGTGGAAGCTGGCAATGGGCTCAGGGAGGCTCGCTTAGCCCTGTCCCCTTCGTGCGTGTCTGGAGACGTCTGTGGTCAGAAGTTTAACCGGTGGGGCATCTTCTGGTTCACTGGTACGTGTGTTTGTGGGTTTTGTGAAAATCAGTGCAAAGGGGAGATTCAGAGCTGGCGTTTGGGCGGCAGGTGGGGGCTCGAGGTCAGGCGAGGCTCACTGTGGCTCTGTCTGGGTTGCAGTGAACGGGTCTCCCGCCACCATCACGATAGAGACCTGTGAGGACCCCGGCGACTGGACCACGGCCATCGCAGGTACTGGTCCCGCCGGGCACGCAGGCTTCTTTTGGGTGGTGGTGTGGGGGTGGTGGCGCGTGCAGGGCTGCCCTGGGAGGGGCGCAGGCGGGCTGGAGGGCCTCCTGGAGGAGGTGCTGGCACAGAGGGCGGAGTGCCGCCTCCAGGGCCTCGGCCCTCCACCCCCAGCTCTCTGCTCCTGTGTATGGTTAGAGGCCGCGGGGGCTGCTGTGTGCATTCTTCTGAGCCTGTCCGCCCTCACAGATGACACATTTTCCTTCTGGCGAGGGCTCAAGGACGCTGGGCTGCTGGACCAGGTCATCCAGGAGTTCCACCAGGAGCTGATGGAGACCATGAAGGGCCTGCAGCAGCGGGCCCAGGACCCCCCGCTGCAGCTCCGAGGTGAGGGCCTTGTGTTGGCCTGGCGTCTTCGGCTCTGTGGCGGCCGGGGGTGGGGGGGGGGTGCGGCGGGAGCTTGGCGGCCTCAGGATGCCACACGTGCAGCCTGCTCCCTTCCCGCCCTGCGTTCCAGTGGTCGCCTCAGGCCCCGGCCGCGCTGTGCTTGGGCTTCTGGTGGCGGAGGAGGGCTGTGTGGGGACCGCCGCGTGTCCCTGGGACTCCTCTGCCGGGCCGGGCTCCCCCCTCACCATGAGCTCGCCTTGCCTCCAAGACGCTGTCCTCCTCAACAACATCGTGCAGAACTTCGGCATGCTGGACCTGGTGAAGAAGGTGCTGGCCAGCCACAAGTGCCAGATGGACCGCTCCCGGGAGCAGTATGCCCGTGACCTGGCAGGTGCGTGCGGGGCTGCCGGCGTCCCTGGTCACAGCTCCGCGGGGGATGGGGGGCTGCTCCTTGAAGGACCCGAAGAGCCCCCCGCCGTTGTGCGGGGAAGCCGTGACCCGATGTGCCACACGGTTATTTGTGGGAAAAAACTGGGAGACGTGAACAAGAGCCGCCGTCATCCCAGAGTCTCCTATGACATTTGTGCCTCTTTCCCAGTCTGTCCCGTCATCTACGTTCGAGGGGCTTATGTGTAGGTTTTGACCTACTTTTTATCCTTATGTGTCACATGACTTTCCACACAGTGGTCATGACGATTGGACAGTTAGGAGGGGAAGGTCTGTCCCCTTGTCCAGCAGCTTGGAGGGGCAGTCGGCGCAGGCCCCGCAGAGAATGTCGCTGAGGGGGGAGGGGCAGGGACAGAGCACCACTGTGATGTCGGCACAGGCCCCTGGTCAGGGCGTGGTCTGACGCTCTGTTCCCTCCCTGTGCCTGCTCTGGTGCTGTGTCCTCACGTCCCCTGAGGGATGTTCTGTGTGCTGTGTCCCCCCGGTGACGCTCCCGTCCCCCCATCCCTGAGGTGACGCTCTGTCCCCCCATCCCCGGTGACGCTCTGTCCCGTCCCCCCATCCCCGGTGACGCTC
>NC_043711.1:105630307-105693853 GCF_006229205.1 Suricata suricatta | reverse complement strand
GCAGCCCTGGAGCAGCAGTGTGATGAGCACCGGCGCCGGGCCAAGGAACTCAAGCACAAATCTCAGCACCTCAGCAACGTGCTCATGACGCTCACGCCCGTGTCCCTGCCGCCCCCCGCGAAGCGGCCTCGGCTCGCGAGGGCCACGTCTGGGCCAGCCGCCATCGCCTCGCAGGTGCTCACCCAGTCTGCCCAGATCGCCCTCAGCCCCGGCGTGCCCGTCTCCCAGCTGACTGGCGTGCCGCTTGGCAAAGTGGTGTCCGCCCTGCCCTCCGCCGCCCTGGGCAAGGGGCCCGCGCAGGCCGCTCCCGCCGGCTCGCCGGCCTCGCCGCTGCTTGGGGGCTACACGGTGCTGGCCTCGTCGGGCGCCACCTTCCCCAGCACGGTGGAGATCCACCCGGACGCGTCCAGCCTCGCCGTCCTGAGCACGGCCGCCATGCAGGACGGCAGCACTGTGGTCAAGGTGGTGAGTCCCCTGCAGCTGCTCACCCTGCCCGGCCTGGGCCCCACCCTGCAGAACGTGGCCCAGGTGTCGCCCGGGGGCAGCACCATCGTGACCGTGCCCACGGGGGCTGTCGAGAGCGCCATGGCCGCCTCGGGCCCCGAGGAGCACACGGCCACCATCGAGGTGGCTGCCATGGCAGAGGGCCGGGAGCACAAGTAGCCGGCGGCGGCGGACGAGGCCCGTCGTGGGCACAGGGCCGGCTCCTCTCCTCAGGCCACGGCCGGGCGCCCCGCGGGCCCCATCGGGCCGAACCAAAGAGAGGAAGCACCAACCCAGAGGACGAGAAGGACGATCGGCAGCTGCAGAGCCGTGCGGCCAGCCCTCCGCTCGGGGCCTCTGCCCCTTCTTTTTCGGGAAACAGACTTTTCCATCTGTTGCTTATTGACACCGTTTACACGTCAGGCCTGGTGAGGAGCCAGACAGGACGAGGAGGCAGAGCCGGGGAGCGGGGCGCAGACTCCGTGGTGTGGGGGGCCCCTGGGGGGGCCGGAGCCGGCTGGGGGAGGGGGTGTCACTAACACGTGTCTTGGGAACCGTCCCCAAGTGTGGAAACCCATGGATCCTATGGATTTGGTTTCTTCCCACAGTTTTCTGTAGGTTTAGTGTGGCCTGGCGCCCTGCTCCCCTGTCTCTGGTCCGCACGTGGCCCCGGTCTGGGGCTCCCGAGTGTTTGGGGGTTGGAGTGCGGATCCCAGGGCCCCGGCAGCTTGAGTTTGCCATCTGCCCGGGGTCGAGAACGGGGCAGCACCCCCCCTCCCTCCGCCCAGCAGGTGCTCAGCCTTCTGGGGGCCGTTGCACAAGCACTGTGGGTGTTTTTAAGTGAATTGTTTAGTAGGCTTCTTGGAAGAGTCAGATTTATAGCATTTTCACACTAAACAATGCTGAGTGCCTAGGCTTCCCGAATTTGCTCTGGGTTCCAGGTGTTTTGTACAGGACTGTAGGGAGGGCCCTCGGGTGACCGTGCCACCAGTTCCTGCTGTCGGCTGTGTAAGCTCCGGCAGGCCCCCAGGGCAGTGTGACTGTGGCTGTGGTCCCAGTGGTGGGGGGGCAGGGTGCAAGCAGAAGTCAGGAGCGGAGGAAGATTTTTGGGGGCTCGGTATCGACCCCTGTGCTCAGTCCGCTGGTGGGGCCACTGTGACAGCTTGGCCCCTGGGCTCCCCAGGACTCCCCCACCCCCACCACACTGGCTGTCGCTAGTGTCCGAGGGCACGTGGGGGACCCAGGATGCCCGCTGGCAGGGCCATCGTGGGCTGTCTGCAGGTGTGACTTGGGACCCAGGAGGAAAACCAGGCAGGGGGCTCCTGCAGGCCTGGCGCCCTCGCCCAGCCCTCGCCCTCGAGTGGCAGGTTCCCGGGGCTCCCCCCCAACCCTCCAGTTCTGATCCTGCTGAAGACCTTGTTTAGGGGAAGGGGAGGGGGCTCCAGAGACCAGCCACTGCCCCCACTCCGTGCTTTGAAGGGAACTGGGTTGTTTGTCCATCCTTCCATCTGTCAGGTGCCCCAGAACTACCTGAGCAGGTCTCGGCCCCCGAGTCAAGCCACGGAGGTGGTTTCTTTCTGTTTTCTTTCTGTTGTGAACCAGTTTGTTGTCATGGGTCAGCGGGATCCTCGCTCCTCTCCGCTGAGTCCTGCCTCCTGCCGCCTTCGGCAGTGTGGCCCCACGGGCGTGGGCGCGGCCCAGCTGGGCCCGCCCCCCTGCACCAGCCCAGACCACATAGGAAGCCGCGTGGTTGATTAAACCGCGTTTTGCCCTTGGAGCCTTTGTCAAAGTCAGGCGCACCGCCCCCTCCGAAGCTGTCGCCCCGCCCTCAGACCACAGGGCGCCGGAGGGGGTCCACGCCCAAGCTTCAGAAGTGACCGTGGCCCCTCCCCCTGCCTGGCACCTGTGCCTCGGAGGCCTCCCCACCCCAGGAGGGCGAGGTCCCCCTTCTAGTCCCCAGGGGACAGAACCTGGGGCTGTGTCTGGCGGGCAGGGTTGTGCGGCTCAGAGGCTGGCTGGGGCAGGGAAGCATCCGGGTTCTACTTTGTACGTTGTTTTGCAAGTATCTGCTTGGTACTTTGATTTAAAGTAAAAACATTTTTCGTAATTTGTGTCCGACTCTTGCAATGAAAGGTGGTGGGGGCCAAGTTCACACAGGCGTGTGCCCACTGCAGACGGTGCCACCTGCTCCTGAGAGTCTGGTCTGGGGCCTTCCCCGTTGCCCCCACCCTCCCCGTGCAGTTTCCTGGAGGCCAAGGGCATGATGTCCTCGAGTGGTGGGTGGGCCTTGGGCAGCGGTGCAAGGCCGAGACCGCCCGCCCACGCGCACAAGCCTCGGGGTCCTGCACTTGAGGGGTTCCTGAGGTGGAATGCAGGGCCCCCGCGCTGAAGCGGACAGGCCTGACCCCTGCCTCCGCGTGGGGGCAGGTTGAGCCAGAGGGCGGCAGAGCCGGGGTGTGGGCCGAGGTCCCTGGCCCTGGTTGGAGCTCCCCAGGAGCAGGTATCTGGTCGTCGGTGGGGGGAGGGGCCTCTTTGTGTCCTTGGTACTTGGCCTCCACACCCCTTTCTAGGGGTTCCTTGACCACTAGGCATCTCACTACAGATGCTCTGAAGGCTCCCCACTCCTCTCCGGAGGAGCCTGACCCCTGGTCCCCTGATCCCCCGTGCCCAGGGCTCGTCCTGGTTGGAGAGGCCTGGGGGGGCAGGGGCTCTGCAGCGGCCTGCTTTGGTGGGGACCCCTCAGGAGCACTGCAAGCCAAGAAGAGCAGCCCTGCGAGCGCGGGAGCCTGGCCCGGGGACACCGCTCGGGCGGCGTGCGAGGAAGGGGACCACAGAGCGCGGCACCTCGGGAGCTCTGGTTGCAGATCCGAGTCACAGAGCTTGAGAAACATCCTTGTGGAGAATTCCCTCTTGTCAAGTAACGCGCCTTCCTAGTTCTAGTTTGTGGGTGTTTTTTATCTTTGCCCCAGATTCTAGGTTGCCTAAAATCAATACTGGTATGTCAGCTTTTATTTATTTTTGTTTGGTAGGGGCCTGGAATGTCTTTTTCCTTTTTAATTTTATTATTTTTAATGTTTTTATTGTATTTTTGGGGGTGGGGGAAGGGCAGAGAGAGAGGGACGCACAGAATCCAAAGGAGGCTCCAGGCTCTGAAATGCGGGGCTCGAACTCACCAGCTGCGCGATCATGACCTGCGCTGAAGTCAGATGCTCAACTGACTGAGCCCCCCGGCGCCCCTCCTCTTTTATTTTTGACTGTATTTCATTTTCGTGTTTGGTGCGTCTCTGATAAGTACGGAGTCGCTCCAGCGGAGGCTGAAGTGTTTGCAAGGCGTTGTTTTGACTCGTGCCTCCTTCTGGGCTGGCTCTGCTTTCTCTTTCCTCACTTTTTTCCTACCGTGTAGATAACTCAGCTCTCTTCCATGCAGTGGCTTTAAAACGTGTCCAGGAATTCTGTGACCCCCCTCCCACAGTGGTGGGTGTCCGACTTCCCTCGCTGTGCCGCAGGCCGGCCGGCCTTGGGGCCTCACCGACGACGACGGCGACGTGGCAGGAGCCCCGGTCGGGAGGCGGGGCTGGGGAGGGCAGCAGGAGTGGGACCCGCTGAGCTCTGAGAACACGACCATCCTGGGGCGTGCAGTGCCAGCTTGGCTGAGGCTCTGGACATCGCGGGCCTCGCGCCTCTTCCAATCACCCGCAGACCCCAAGAGCATAATGAGTGGCTGTTCTGTCTCCCTGAGTTTTGGGGTCATTTTCTATGTGGCCACATTAACTGGGACATACTGTGTCTCCTTTAGCTTCTCCATCCGCGCCACACCTGGTCCTGGTCTCTGGTCAGGGCCAAGACCCGGGGCAGGGGCCCTCCAGCCGCTGCCTCCTGTTGGAGCGGCGCTCCTGCCAGAGCCTCGGATCCGCACGGTGCTTTTGCCGCGGCCTCAGCCGGGACCTCGAATTTCCAGGTCAGTTTCAACGTGACTTTTCTCTGCTTAGGGTACCTGCGCCACGAGAGGATGGCGGCCTTGTGTGCTGCTGGCCTGGTGTTGTAATCATTTTTCTGTTCTTGCACTTCAACCACATGGAGTCATATATTAAATACTCTTTTGAGGGGCGCCTGGGTGGCTCAGTCGGTGAAGCATTCGACAGGTCATGATCTCACAGTCTGTGGGTTCGAGCCCCACATCAGGCTCTGTGCTGACAGCTCAGAGCCTGGAGCCTGCTTCGGCTTCTGTGTCTCCCTCTCTCTCTGCCCCTCCCCTGCTCGTGCTCGCTCGCTCTCTCTTTCTCTCTCTCTCTCAAAAATAAATAAAACATGAAAAATAAATAAATGAATACTCTCTGGGGCCTGACCGCTTTCACTCAGCAGAACGTACTTGAGATTCCTTCGTGCTCTTGCGGGCACGCTTGCTGCGCTCTGGTTTCCTGAGTAGCATTTCATCATAAGGCGCCTGCGGGCTCGGCCAGGCATCCGACTTTGGCTCAGGTCATGGTCTCATGGTTCGTGGGATCGAGCCCCATGTTGGGCTCTGCGCTGACAGCATGGAGCTGTTGGGGATTCTCCTTCCCTCTCACTCTGCCCCTCCCACATTTCTCTCTCTCAAAATAAGTAAATAAACTTAAAAAAAAAAAAACAGTTGCACCAGAATTTGCTTGTCCCGTAGCCTCACGGGGAACAGTCATGTTGTTTACAGGTTTTGGGGGCACAAGTTCGAGGACAGACTGACTCCACCCCTGCAACCAGCAGGGGGCGCTCCCCCAGCCCGGGCTTTGCTAAGATGGAGGCGATGCTCCTTTCTCTTGGATAGACGCGTAGGAGGAGACTTGCTGGCCCACGAGTAGGCGTTTGTTTACCTTTATCAGAACCCCCCAAATGTCTTCCAACGTGGCTGCGCCGTCTCATCCCGCCAGCGGTGTCCGAGGGCCGTGGGACAGCACCGTGTTTACAGGCTTTTCCCACTTCACTACTCTCCTGTGACACATCGCTTGATTTGCATTTTCCCTGGTGACCAGGGATGTTGGGCACATTTTTAATGTGCTTGTGGTTGTTTATATATCTTCCTGTGTGAAGTGTGTGTTCAAAGATTTTGTGCGTGCGCGTGTGTGTGTGAGAGAGAGAGCAAGCCGACTCCAAGCTGTCGGTGCGGAGCCTGACACGGGGCTCGACCCCACAACCATGGGATCATGACCTAAGCCGAGGTCAAGAGTTGGATGCTCACCCGTCTGAGCCACTGAGGAGCCTCTATTTTGTTCACTCTTCTTAAACCATGCCTCCAAGGGGCGCCTGGGGGCTCAGTCGGTTGGGCGTCTGACTTCAGCTCAGGTCATGATCTCACAGTTCGCGGGCTCGAGCCCCACATCAGGCTCTGTGCTGACAGCTTGGAGGCTGGATCCTGTTTCGGATTCTGTGTCTCTCTCCCTCTCTGCCACTTGCCTGCTCACACTCTGTTTTTCTCTCTCTCAAAAATATATAAACATTTAGAAAATAATTAAGATTGAACATTAAAACCATGTTTTGAAAATATTATTCAGTTTTAAGAATAAACAAATAGTCTGCATGCATCTTTTCATCAGAGATGTGGATTTTGAATATCTTCTTTCAGTCAGTGGCTTGCCTTTTTTCCCCATTGGTACCTTTTGAAGAACAGAAATTTTTAGTATTTACGAAATCTAGCTTATCAACTTTTTCTTTTATATTAGTGCTTCTCATGTTCTTTTAAAGAAATATTCGGCCACCCCGAGTCCGTCGTGACTTACTCTGTTTTCGCACAATTGCCTCACTCGTCAGCACTGACGTTTAGGTGGCCTGTGCCCTCAGTCTGTGTGATGAGCTAGGGCTGAGCTTCATTTTCTCCCCACCGGTCAGCTCTGTTGTCCCGGCACCGGCGGCTGGAAAGCTGCCCTTTCCCTGCTTTGGGGCCCCTTCGAGAGACCGGGTGTGGGCCGGCTGCACCCACCCCGTGGCCCCCCGGACGCTCACGGTGTGTGCTCATTGTCATGAACTTCCTCTTTACTAGACGAACCCCTCTGACCCCTCCAGGTCCTTCCTGGAGGCTCCAGGGTGGCTGGGGACCAGACCCCGCCTGGGAGGCCACAGGGCAGGCTGGCTGCATGTTGAGGAGTGACGCCCAGAGGTCAGGAGTGTGGACTGTGTTTCCACAGAGGAGACCCTGGGCTCTGGCCTGCGAGGACCTGGCTCCCATCCTGCCTCCTGCCTGGTGTGGACGGTGCATGGAGCCAGGACCTCCCTCTCTGCCACCAGTGGGTTGGGGATCAAGGCGGGTATAGCCCAGCGGACAGAGCTTACCAGGCTTCCGTCCTGGGGGAGAGGCCAGGTGCTGCTGGGAGGCCCGGGGCCTGCACTGGGGCTGCAGCGCCCCCAGAGCGCCGGGTCCCCTGGGGGCGGCCCCTCCCTTTGCTGGGAGTGCAGACACGCCCTCCACCTGTCCCCAGTGAGGCCTCCCTTTTCCTGGGGGCACAACAGGGAGATTTGGGGATTGTCCTCAGTCTTTCTGGTGAGATTATCCTGAACATTCACAGTGACCATCCTCATGAGCTCCACAGAGCTCGCTTTCCAGGGGCTCAGGGCCTGGTCTGGGGGCTCCAGGAAGGATTCTGAGTGGGGGTGGGGGTGCACGGGCGGTGGCGCAGAGCCGTTGAAGGGTCAAGGTGGGGAGGACATCTGGGACCACCAGCTGTGTAGACCTTTCCTGGGGTGGGACCTCCCGTTCCTGGCCCTCGAATCAGGTGGGATGCAGCTCCGAGAGGAGGCCTTTGTCCCGAGGCTCCCCAGGTGAGGACGGTGCTGGAGGCCTCTAGACTGTTCCCTGCACCCCCCCTGCCCCCCAGGTACACTGGGACCCTCCAGTTCATAGATTCAATCCCCTCCTTGCTCCCGGGCCAGGGTGTGACCTTCTGGGTGGGAGGCCCCTTGGGGGCCTGGACCTGGGTATTAAACTTCTCTCTATGTGGATCTTAACCGGAGACTGCGAGGGGTAGCTGAGGACCAGGCAGGGAAACTGAGGCCTGATCCCGAGGCCTGCGAGCCCCTCACTCCCAAGTGATGTCAGCAGGGTTATTGGGGGGCTTTCCCAGCGGCTCTGCTGAGGAGGGAGGGCCACAGGGGGTGAGGGCAGGGCTTGAATCACCAGGAATCAGGCCGCACGAGGAGCTGCCGCTTAACCCGGGGAGGTGTGGGGCGGATGCTTTGTTTACTTTTTAATTTGACATAATTTCAAGCAAACTTACACTCAAGGTGCAAACAGTGCAAAAGGACGTGTATACACTCTTCGTCTGGATTCACCAATTTCAGACATCCTGCCCCATCTGGTTTGATCTCTGAGCCGTCCTCGGCGCGCCCTTCACCCCTGGCCCTTAGCGCCTGTTTGCTGAGAACACGTAGTTTGTAGATCTTAACCCGGAGACTTCGTGCTGAGGGGTCTCAGCCCACATTCACATTTTGTCAACTGTCTCATAATTCCATATATTCGGATATGGGTTTTCGAACCGCCAGCTTTTTGTGGTTTCTCCTGGCCTGGACGGCTCTGAGGAGGCCGTCGTTCTGTCATCTGCGATGTTTCCTTGCGGTCGGCTTGAGGTTTTGCATTCTGGGGCTGGAACCACAGGAGGGGCCGTCCCTCCCCGTGCCGCGCCTGGTCCCAAGGCGAAGTGTCTCCACCTAACGACCGGGTAGCCCAGGGGAGACGCTTGGAGACGACGTGACTCTCCTGTTTCGGTTACTGCTGTCCTGGCTGCCAGCACCATCCCTTCCCGAGCCCCATCCCGCTGCTGTAGAGCGGGTGGTGCAGCCCACGGAGTGTGGGAAGGCTGGCAGGGGCCTGGGGGCCGGGAGGCTGCCGCCGGCTTGGGTTTGGAGCCGCAGCGTTTGCTGATGGTTGGAGGTGAGGGGTGAGGAGGGGCCTGGAGGCCGGGCACCCGGGAGGGCGGCTGCTCATTTATTTATGCAGGAGGCTGTTGGAGGAGCAGGGGGAGGGGTGGCCTGCGGGTCTGGGCTGGCGGGGCGGCTGGGCTGGAGATGACAAAATCGGGGCCATCGGCATCCGGAAGGCCTGCAGGGCTGGAAGGTGAAAGGCTGTCACCCCAGCATGAGAGACAAGAAAGGGACAGAGGACCGTTTCTCCACAAGAGCCCATGAATCAGTGTCCTATTCGGTGCCTTTTACACTCCTGCCTTTGTATTTGCCTAAGGAGTACGTGCACCTAATCCAAACTCCAACGTCCAAAAAAGTAAAGAAAAAAAGTAAGTCTCCCTCCTCTCCTGCCCGTGCAGTTTACTTCTGATTTCTGCAGCTGACTTTTGAACTGTATATAGTTTTTAAATCTTCTTTTAAAAACCCAAGGTGCGTTGTGGTGCACCCCAATTTTCTTCTCTAATAAAGCATCTCAGAAAAAACGGCATTTCACAACATTTGAGATGCCACCTCTTTTATGGCCTCAGAGAAGTGGGTGGCACGGGGGAGGGGATCCTGGTGACGAGGCGCACAGGGGTGTCCCCGCCGCTGTGATTAGACAGGAGGCTGCCACAGACACCACGCGCTGCGCACATGCATCCGTCAGCCGTCGGAGGGCTGTGTCCCCGCGCTTCTGACCCGCGCCGCCTGATTGCCACTGCGGTCCCCGTTCCGAGGCCCCCTCCCCACCAGCACGACGTCTGAGGACCTTCCTGATGGAGAGGTGGAAAATATCATGTAGTCTGAACTTGCATTTCCTCAAAAGGAGGTTTCGCTACGTTTAGAGCTTTTAGCTGTTGAGATGGAGTATAATTCTTGGTCAGTGTGTGTTTCGGTTTTGACATTATTGACTGTTGTCCCTCCTGTGTGTGTGTGTGTGTGTGTGTGTGTGTTTGACTGTGTTAATGGTAGATGTCTAAGTGCTGGTTCTCTGAGAAGGGAAAAAACAGTTTGCTGATTTCCACAGCCGATCTCGGAAGTCGGGGAACTAGAAGCCGGCGGGGAGGGGACGGGCGCACGGCCGTTTGGGCTGCTTTTCCCGAGCGAGGCCTTCCCACGGCCGCGTGGCGGACAAACCAGCACAGGTTTCCCTGGCTTCTTCTAGTGACTTTAGGGCTGATTTTCTTTCCTGTTTAAATCTTTGATCCCTCTGCTGCTTTATTTTGCCGTCAGGTCTTGGGTGGAGAACCCCCTGCCCTGTTTTTGTTTCAAGGTGCTAAGCGGTTGTCCTAACGCTCGGTTAGAATCATAGCAGTCGGAGCAGCCGTCTCCTCCCGGGCCCCGCCACCCCGCCTCCCACTGCGTGTGGGGCTCCTGCGTGCAAGTTGGCCGTTTTCCAGACTCTGTTCTGCTGCCTGGAGCCACTCGTCCGTTGGCGCTGCAGAAACACGCTCTCGTGGCTTTACGGTGTGTTTTCGTACCTGGTGGGACTGGCACCCTCTTACTCTTTGTAAATCCGTGTCTCCTCCACTCATTTATCCAATGACAGACACAGAGGTTGTTTCCACGTCTTGGCCATTGTGAGAAGGGCTGCAGGGAGCATGTGGGTGCAGACAGCTCTGGGAGACCCCGATTTCATTTCCTCCAGATACACAGCCAGAGATCACCGGGTCAGACGAGCCTTTTTTTTTTTTTTTTTTTTTTTTTGAGGAGCCTCCATACTGTTTTCCACTGCGCTGCCCTGGTTTACATTCCTGCCACCAGTGCCCGGGTTCCCCTCGGGCTCCCTGACACCTGTTATCTCTTGTCTTTTTGGGATCAGCCATCCCTGCAGGTGTGAGGTTGTGTCTCGTGCTTCTGATCTGTGTCTCCCTGATGGTGAGCGATGCTGAGCATCTTTTCATGTGTCCGCTGGTCATTTGTATGTCGCCTTTGCAAAAATATCCATTCAGGTCCTCGGCCCATTTTTACAGTTGATTATTTATTTAATTTTGTTATTGAGCTGTAGGTGCTGCTTACAAATTTTGGGGAGTAGCCCCTCGTCGGATGCGTGTTTTGTGGATAGTTTTTGCATTCTGAGCGTTGCCTTTTCATCTGCTGATCGCTCCTTCGCTGAGCAGAAGCTCTTCAGTCGGATGTGATGCCACTTGTTTAGTTAGTGTTTGCTGCCCGTGCTTTTGGGGTCATACCCAGGAAATCATTGCCAAGACAAACTTCAAGTATCTTTCTCCCTGTGTTTTTTCCTAGTTGTTTTGTGGTTTTAGGTTTTCCATTTAAGTCTTTGATCCACTTTGAGTTAATTTTTGCGAGTCGTGTAAGAGAGGGGACAGTTTCCTCTACTGCGTGTGGACATCTGGTTTTCCCTGCGCTGCCTGTTGAGGAGACCGTGCCTGTCTCCAATGTGTGTTCTTGGAACGCTTATAAGAAATTGGTTGACCGTATCCAATGCGGGTTTACGTGTGGGCTCTCCGTCCTGCCTCCAGGGCCCGTGGGCCTGTATTTATGCCAGTACTGTGCTATAGCTTTGTAATTGGAGCTTGTTATTTTTTCCCAGGATTACTTTGGCGATTTGGGGTCTTTTGTGGTTCAAATAAGTTTTAGGATAGTTTTTTCTATTTCTATGACAAATGCTGTTGAAAGTTTGGTCAGGATTGCATTGGATCTGTAGATCGATTTGGGTAGAACAGACATTTCCCAAACATTAATTCTTCCAATCCATGAGCATGGACTATCTTCCCATTTTGTGTGTGTGTGTGTTCTTCAGTTTCTTTATCAATATCTTACTGTTTTCAGCGTACAGGTCTTTCACCTCCTCTGTTAAATGTATTCCTAAGCCTTTCATTCTTTTTGATGCTATTGTAAATGAGATTTCTTTATTTCTGTTTCAGATAGTTTGTTAGAAATACAAATGATTCCGGTGTGTTGATTTAGTATCCTACAACTTCACTGCATTAACTTATTAGTGCTAACAGTTTTCGAAGTGGAGTCTTTAGGAGTTTTTAATATAAGATTATGCCATCTGCAAACAGGGCTTTACTTCTTCTTTTCTGAAATGGGTGCCTTGTATCTCTCTGTCTTCCCTAGTTCATGTGCCTAGGACTTTTGGTGCTGCGTTGCCTACCGATGGTGACAGTGGTCACCCTTGTCTTGGTCCTGATCTTGGAAGAAGGCTTCTAAACTCTTCACCGTTGAGTAGGATGTTAGCTGTGGGCTTGTCACATCCGGTGTTCACTATGCCAGGGACGGTCCTCCCATGCCCGGCTTGTTGACCGCTTTTATCGTAAAAGGATGCCGTGCGGTGCCACACGCTTTCTCCTCTCCGTGGAGATGACCCTGTGAGTTTTGTCCTTCACTCTGTAGATGCGACGCGTCACTTTGTCACCTTTCTTGATGCAGACGTGGAACGTCTTGAATCTCAGGGATAAATCCCACTTGGTCACGTTAGAGGATCCCTTTAATACGCTGTTGAGTTTGGTTTGCTGATATTTTGGTAAGAATGTCTGCATCTGTGTTCATCGGGGCTGCCAGGCTTTCACTGTCTTTCACTGTGGTGCCCATCGGGCTTTGGTGCCAGGCTGAGTGTGGGCCTGTGGCGTGAGTTTGGGAATGGCCCTCTGCTTTGGTGTTTACGACTCTTGTTGTGATCCGCGTGCCTCTTCTTGCTTGTTTGTGTTACGCTTTTCTCAGTGAATTAAAGTGAGTGTGTCTACCCCAGATTCTTCTCTGTATGTTTGTGAGATTGTATTAAATCCATATGTAGGTTTAGAAAGGACTCATGTCTTTATGTAACGTTAAGTCCCTCATCCAAGAATGCAGCATTCTGTTCCATTTTCAGTGGTATTCTACTGTGTCTCCTGGGAACATTTCCGTTTTCCCGCAAATTTCTTGTCCAGCTCATCCCTGGGCCTTTGTTGCTGCTGTTGTTTATGGAATATGTTTCTCAGTCACGTCCTCTAACTCGTTGCTGGTATGTCTTGAGGCTCCCGGTGTGATCACTCATGGCGCACCTAGCCAAGTTCTTCTTAGAGGAGAGCTTTCGTCACGCCCCTCCAGACACGATGCCGACCTTGGCTCCCTGTAGGGGGGTTTCACCAAGGAACAGGACTCTGTATGGGCTCTCCATCGCCCTGTGAGGAATCACGCACAGACTTTGTGGCCTAAAACAAGATGAAACGTGGATTATCTCAGTCGGAAGTGGCTTACCTGGTGGCTCTCGCTGGGGGTCTCTCCTGAGGCTGCACTCACCTGGAAGGCGCTCTCGCTGGATGACTCACAGGCATCCTGACAACCAGGGCAGGGGGCTGGCGGGAGGCTCGGTCCTCCTTGGCCTGGGACTCTCCACAGGCTGCTGCTTGAGTGCCCCCTCAGCGTGGCGGCTGGCACCTCCCCCAGGCAGCCCGAGAGCCGGGCCAGGCGCGGTGTCCTCTGACCCCGCCTCGGCCATCACGCTGCTGCCGTGTCTTAGCTCTCTTCGGTGCTCAAGGGGACTCTACCAGGATATGAATCTAGGAGGCAAGGGTCCTCGGGGTCACGTCAGGTAATAGTGGGGGGATTGGGTGCTTTGCTAGCTGCCAGCTGCTGAGCCTCGGCTGGTGATCGCCGTGCCTGTTTCCCCAGAAGAGACTGAGACGGGCACTTGCACAGGGAGGCTGGTGGGGGGAGTGGGTGTCAGTGCAATTAAGCTGCAAAACGCTCCTGGCCCCTCCTGCTGTCTGGTGTGGGAGAGCTCTCACTGGTTGCTAGTCCTGGCATGGGACAAACATGTCCTGTGTATTTTAAGGGGCTGGAGAGAACTCCAGAGTGTCCCCAGGTGAGAAGGCAGGTCCCCTCTGACCTGGACTGGATGGTCACTGCCCCAGCCCTCAGCCCTCTCCCTGAAGGGGCTGCCGGGTCAGGCCTCTGCTGCTGCAGCCAGCGGCCACCCACCCGGCGTGCGTGGGAGCACCTTTCCCCTTTGCTCTGCTTTCTGGTTTTCTCCACCCCTCCCCTCCCCACCCCACCTCCCTGCCCCAGGCGGGTGGGCATCTTGCCAGCTGCTTGGATACCATGGTCAGTGTACTCCCGGCACCGGTCTTCGGTCTTGAGTCCCGAGTCCGGGTTGCAGACTGCTCCGGGCCTCGCGGTGGGGGCGGGGAGAAGAGCTGTCATTTGAGGGCGGTGCCGGGGGCGGGCAGGGGGGAGGGGAGGGGGCGGGGAGGGGGCGGTGAGGTAATTTCCGCGATGGGGCGTCAGCCTTTGAGTCACCCTGGGGGCAGAATCGAAAGTGATCGCTCAGCGGGGCGGGGACCAATGCCCCGGGCTGCGCAGAGGATGGGATCTGCGGAGGGTGAGCTGGGGCCAGGGTCCGGGAGGGTCTGCAGCCGCGGGGGGCGGGAGCTGGGGGGCCGGGGTCTCCCCCGCCAGGCGGCGGCAGCCCAGCGCCCTCCGGGCTCGGCTTTCGTGGGACCCCCGCACTAGAGGGAGAGGAGGGGGAGGCTGCACCCTGCCCGAGGGGGTGGGGAGGTGGGGGGACCTGGAGGCACCTCAGGCCCCCAGCCCCAGGGAGGGCCTGCATCTCTGCACCCCAAGTCCAGAGCCCTGTAGCGTCTTCTGAGTATCCACCTGGTTCTGGGTTCTCCCCCTGGTCCCTCTGGAGGTGGACTCAGGACTTACTTTGGAGTGGGCTGGGTGCTCCCACTCAAGGCTGAGGCTGCACCATTTCCTTTTAAAACATCTTGTGCTGTCCTCAGAGTTTCCTGTGAAAGTTCTAGATCCCAGGTATCCCCATTTCCTCTGGGAGGAAAATGTCCTGTCCTGTCCTGTCCTGTCTTGCAGGGCCAGCCTCTGAAAGGTTCTGCCTGCCTCCGGCCCTGCCCCCACGGGAGGAACCCAGTGTCCCCTGTAGGCAGGTGCAGAGTGCTGTCTCTCAGAGCAGGGGGTGCCCTCCACAGATGAGTCAGTGCTGGAGGAGCCCAAGAGGGAGGCTGCCGGGGAGCCCCAAGCGTCCAGGGGCCCCCAGGGTTCTGCCAGCCTACAGGCTCCTGTTGCCGGGGCAACCTCCCTCCCACTCTCAGGCCAGCTGCCTCCTTTAGAGCAGGGCCCAGAAACCTTTCGGAAGGGGAGGGGTCTTGGTTGGGTCAAGGTGGGGCCCAGCTTCTTGGACCTAACAGCCCTCTCCTCCTGTCTGGTGGAAAGGGTCCTCCTTCTGTTTCCTCTGCCCCCAGCCTGACGGAGAGGCGGAGTGTGTCCAGCCCCACCTGGGGGCATGTGGACCCCTGGCCTCAGCACCCGACCTTGCTCCCCGCTGCTCCCATTCCAGACCTCTCCTCATGAGTGAACAGCCCCAGACGACCAGCTGAACCGCGAGCCTCGGATGCCACTCCAGAGCCAGGCCAGAGATGACGTCCCCGGGGTCTGGCCCATCACCCAGCACCTCGATGGCCACCAAGGAGCTATCTCTGGCCAGGCTGTGCGCCCAGGTAGACCTGTGTCTGGGCTGCGCCCGCTGCACTCAGCGCCTCAATGAGAGCACCTACCTTCTGCGCAGGGTGGAGCACCGCTGTCCCCAGGAGATCCTGCTGGCCCGCCTCAAGCAAGGGGCCAAGAGGCATGTGTGGCGCAAGGTAGACCGCCGGCCCAGCTTCCCGCATCCTGCCCGCTACGAGGTGTGCCGCTACTACAGCCCAGGGCTGGGCTGCCGGCGCCACCGCCACCACTGCACGTTTGCCCGGAGCCGCGAGGAGGCGCTGGTCTGGACCTTTGAGCGCGAGCAAAATGTCCGGCGGCTGTGGCTCAAGTCCGAGCTGCAGGGCAGCGGGGCCCAGGGCCACCCGAGCAGCCCAGCGGACACCATCCGTGCCGAGTACGGCGGCCACTTCCAGCTGCTCTGTGCCCACTGCTTCCGCAGCTGCCCGCCACGCCTCTGCCCTGTGGACTCCCAGGGGCGGTGCGCCCAGCACGGAGCCTGCCCTTCGCTGCTGACCCACGTGAGCCCCGAGGGCCGCCGCCGGCAGCAGGTGGTGGAGGTGCGGCCGCAGCCCCAGTACGGTCAGCCGCTGGCCTACTGCAGGTTCGTGGGGCGCGGGCGGCCCTGCCGGCACGGGGCGGCCCGCTGCCAGTACGCGCACAGCGCCGTGGAAATGGCCGTGTGGGAGGCCGAGCAGCTGGAGGGGCTCCAGAGGCAGGACCTGCTCTCGCCCCCTGGCCCCAGGGAAGAGGGGCGCCCGGCCCCCCGCGGCCAGCCCTCCGGGGCCGAGCTGTACTGCCGTGCCTGCCTGGTCACCTGCGGCTCCCAGGAGGCCTTTGAGAACCACTGCTCGTCCCCGGAGCACGCGTGGATGGTGGCCTCGGACCTGGCCGTGCCCTGGAAACACCGCAGCCCGCCCGCTGGGCTCTCCGTGTTTGAGCTCTGCCCGAAGTAAGGACAGCGGGGTGGGGGGCGAAGCAGGGGTTCCTGTCCCCTCTGTGTTACTGGCTGACCCCTGCCCTGGCCCCTGAGGTGGGTTAAGGCGGGTCCATTGAGGCTTTCTCTCTCGGGCACAGGATGAAGGAAGCCCCCAGTCCTCCCCTCCCCCCAACAGGCCCATATCTGGCTGGGCGGGCTCACTCCCCCCACCCCACCCCTGCTCTGCTTGCCGACCTCCCCTTTCCCAGATCCGCGCTCTGTGAGTACGGGGACGTCTGCACCAAGGCGCATTCGGACCAAGAGCTGCAGGAGTGGGTCCAGCGGGCGCAGAGCGTGGCGCTGCGGGAGGAGGCCGCGTGGCAGGAGGGGCTGGCACCTTACCAGGCACGGCTGCTGGCCGAGTACCAGCACAGCAGCAGCGAGGTCCTCGTGGTGCGTGGGGGCCACGCGACGGGGTGGGGGGTGCCAGACCCGAGCCAGCGGCTGACCGCCAGCTTCCCCGTGCAGCTGACTGGGACCGTCCCCGGCGTGTCCATCACCTGTGCCCAGCCCCCGGTGCATCGGGCGCACGGGAAGAAAACTCAGCACAGCTGGACATTCGACATCCACTCTGAGGTGAGGGGCCGGGGGTCGGGGTCTGGAGCTGCTGCCGCGGGATCTCACCCGCGTCTGTGTGGCCTGGAGCTCAGGTCAGCCGCTTGGGCCGAGCCCTGCGGGGTATTTTGTGGGGGGTCTGGCACAGAGAATGAGGACCAGGCTAGTCCCGCATGTGCCCTGAGCATCCGGTGCTACACCGTCATACTGCCCAACGTCCACGGGGGCCACCTGGGCCACCTGCAGAGGGGAACCCCAAGGTTCAGACACGCCGAGCACCCCCTTGGGGCACAGCAGGTGGACTCGGGTCTCTGACCGCTGGGTGGGGTCGGGGGGCCACCTCACTGTCGAGTCTCTCCCCCAGGAGCCCCTGCTGCACGTGGCGCTGCTCAAGCAGGAGCTCGGAGCTGACTTCTGGCTGGCAGCGCCCTGCCTCCCGCCGGGCCAGCGCTACGCTTGCGGGGAGCGCTTCCGCGTGCCAGCCTCGCCAGCCAGGTTCCGGGTGCGGGTGCGCGTGCGCAGTTCCACCTTCGGCGCCTTCGAGCAGTGGGTGGTCTTCGACTTTGGCCGCAGGCCAGTGCTGCTGCGGAAGCTGGCGCTGCAGCTGGGCCAGGCACAGGGCCCGGGGCCCCGGGAGGGGACGGCATGCAGCCGCCCCCAGGAGCTGCTGCGCTGGCACTCTGGCAACCGCCACGTGGTGCCGGGCGTGGAGCGAACCACCGAGCAGGTGGCCCTGCTGGCCAAGTACAAGGTGCCTGACCTGGCCCTCGACTTCAGTCCCAGTGGCCTGGCCCCAGGGCCCATCTCCTGCACCAACTACCGCCAGAGGATGCACCAGTTCCTCTATGAGGAGGAAGGCGCACAGCAACAGCTGGTGGCCAAGTGAGTGCGGCGGCGGCGGGCGGCGGGCAGTGGCTGCGGGGCACCGGCCGCAGAGCCCCCACCCTGGTCGGCTGACCCCCGGCCCGCCCACCAGGCTGAACTTCCGGGGCCCTGTGTCCCTGAGGACCGCGCTGCAGACGCCGGCCCTGGGCATGGTCTTCCCACCGCCGGGAGCCCTCTACGCCGAGGTGCCCACGCCCTCCTCTCTGACGCCAGACACAGACCAGGGCTTTCTGCTGAGCCGGGCGGTCAGCACAGCCCTTGTGGCGCCCGTGCCCGCGCCTGACGACACAGTGTTCGAGGTGCGGCTAGAGGCCCAGGCCAGCTCGGAGGAGGCGCTGTGGCTGCTGCTCCCCGCCCGCTGCTGCGAGGCCCTGCGTCTGCGGCCCGACACCAGCCCCGTCCTGGAGGTGCAGTTCCAGATCGACCCGCTGACCTTCCGCTTCTGGCACCAGGCGGTGGACGCGCTGCCCGAGGAGCGCCTGGTGGTGCCCCACCTGCCCAGCTGCGACCTGCCGCGCCCCCTGCCCACGCCGCCCACGCTGCGCGGCAACAGCAAGCAGAAGTTGGCAGTGGGGTTCATTGCGGGCAGCAGCCCCAGGGGCGGGCGGCCCGTTGCCCCGCTGCTCATCTACGGCCCTTTTGGCACCGGCAAGACCTACACGCTGGCTATGGCCTCCCTGGAGGTCATCCGGCAGCCGCACACCAAGGTGCTCATCTGCACGCACACCAACAGGTGAGCCCAGAGCCACCCCTTGGGCCTGCCCGCCGCCTGCCTCCTGGGCTGGGGTGGGGTCGCGGCGCCTGGGCCCCCGGGCTCCCTGGAGGTCTGGGCAGCTGGTTCCAGAGACCTGCTGAGGCCTCCGGGCTGAGCTTCCAGCCTCTGGCTGCTCTGTGCCCGCCGAGGGGAGGGCGGGGCAGCCCGCGGGCCGAGTCAGGGTCACTCTGATCCCTGGGGCTCTCCCCGATCACTGATAAGTCCTGGGCCGGAAGGGACAGGGCACGTTTGTGCTTCAGGCCCAGCACAGGGTGCCCTCGGGGTCAGGGAGTGCTGTTTGGGTGAGGGGCGGGTGCCTCCACAAAGGCCCTGAACCAGAGAGAGCAGATAGGGGTCCGGAGTGGCCCACTTCCTGGGGACGGGGTGGGGGGGTGCTCCTAGAGAAACACACACTCTCCTCTCGCTGCCACAACCTCCCGGGGTCAGCATGGTTCTCTCAGCTCCTGGCGCTTCCTGCTGCTCAGGCAGAGCCGCCCTCCCCTCCCCGCGACGGGCCTGGGCGTCCCTGGATCTCCGCAGAGCCGGCAGGACGCCCTGGCCTCAGGGCCAGCTGCTCATGGCCTTCCCGCTCACCCACTGACAGCCCACTGGGAGCTGAGCTCAGGGCCAACCGAGGCCTCGGGCCGCCCTGGGCTGCCTCGGGCAGCGGCCCCTGCTGTGCCCTTGTCTGCCTCCCCTGCACTGCCAGCTCTTTCGCCTCCTCTGGGAAGCCCTCCCTGACCACCCAGACCCTCTGTGCTGTTGCCAGTTCTCCTTATCCGGCTCTGACCTTCCCCTATTTCTCTGTCTGTGTGTCTGTCCCCTCTGCTGACCTTTAAGCTCTGTGGGGGCAGGACTCGGGTCTCTCTGCCTCCTGAACTCCTGGCATCTAGGCCAGGCTGGGCTCACAGTGGATGCCTCAGTGGATGGCGGCTGAGGCCCCGCGGGCCCTTCTCCCCGCAGCGCGGCCAACATCTACATCACGGAGCATTTCCACGGCTATGTCAGCAGCGGCCACCCCGAGGCCACGCCGCTCCGCGTGATGTACACGGACCGCCCGCCGGGCCAGACGGACGCGGCCACACTGCGGTACTGCTGCCTGACCGCGGACGGCCGGGCCTTCCGCCTGCCCACGCGGGCCGAGCTGGAGCGGCACCGCCTCGTGGTCACCACCACCTCCCAGGCCCGCGAGCTCAGGGTGCCCGCCGGCTTCTTCTCGCACATCCTCATCGATGAGGCCGCCCAGATGCTGGAGTGCGAGGCGCTCACCCCGCTGCGCTATGCGGTGCCCCACACCCGCGTGGTGCTGGCCGGTGACCACATGCAGGTCACGCCCAAGCTCTTCAGCGTGGCGGGGGGCCGGGCGGCGGGGCACACGCTGCTGTACCGCCTCTTCCAGCACTACCAGCAGGAGGCGCACGAGGCGGCCCGGCGCAGCCGCATCATCTTCCACGAGAACTACCGCTCCACCGAGGCCATCCTCCGCTTCGTGTCGCGGCACTTCTACGTGGCCAAGGGCAACCCCATCCACGCCAGCGGGCAGGTCCCTCGCCACCCCCAGCACTACCCGCTCGTGTTCTGCCATGTGGCGGGCAACCCCGAGCGTGACCTGTCAAGGACGTCCTGGCTCAACACGGCTGAGATCGCCCAGGTCATCGAGAAGGTGCAGGAGGTCTACGCCACCTGGCCCCACTGCTGGGGCAGCCGGGAGCAGAGGCACATCTGCGTGGTGTCCCACGGCGCCCAGGTAAGCCCCGGCCACCGGGACCGCCTTCCTCCCCCGCTCCCGGCAGAGAAGCTCGGAGGACGGGGTCTCTGTGCGGTCTGGGGGACCTGCGTGCCCCGCCCCCGGCTGGGCCTCCTCAGCCTCTGTGAGGGCGGCTGAGGCGTTCATCTACCAGGGACCATGTGGGGCTTGAACCCTGCGATTGATGCCAGGGCTGGACGGCTCCAGGGCACCAGGGCATGGGGGCCAGTGTCCCGGCCTTGCCAGGGACCCTCACTGCACACCGAGCACTCACCCAGGCCTGCTGGTCCCTTCGTGTGTCTCCAGGTGAGCGCGCTAAGGCAGGAGCTGAGGAGGAAGGACTTGGGCCAGGTGTCCGTGGGCAGCTTCGAGGTCCTGCCAGGTGGGTGCTGGGGGCGGGGGGCGAGGCAGGGTCACCCTCCTGGCCGGGCCTGGCCTGACGGCACCCCCTCGCAGGGCGTGAGTTCCGGGTGGTGGTGCTGAGCACCGTGCACAGCCAACACAGCCTGCAGAGCCCCGAGGCCCCCGCCCTGGGCTTCTTCACGGACGCCCGCGTGCTCAATACGGTCATGACACGCGCCCAGTCCCAGGTGGTGGCTGTGGGCGACGCTGTGGCCCTCTGCTCCTTTGGGGCCTGTGGCAAGCTCTGGAAGAGCTTCATCTGTGAGTGTGTGAAGCATCGCAGTGTCTTCCCCGAGGATCTGTCGCTGGCGCACATCGAGCAGGGTGTGGTCCACAGGCGGCACTGGGCCCTCAGAGCAGAGCCGATGCTGGCAGCCGTGGTGCAGGGCACTGTCCCAGAGGAGGGGGCAGCCGAGGGCTCGGCTACGGAGTGCACAGCCACGGAAAAGGTGGAGCTAGGGGCCGTGGCCGAAGGCGGTACCTTCCTGTCCGGGACCACAGCCGCAGGAGACGCGGCCACACGGACGACAGAGGCTGGGGATACAGCGTCGGGGTCTGCGGCCGGGGGGCGCCCAGCAGCAGGGGACACGGAGGCGGAGGACACGGCATCCGAAGGGAGCTCAGCAAGGGGCAACGTGGCGGCAGGGCCGGCAGCCACGGAAAGCAGGGACCCCGAGGACCCTGAGGACTCGGATTCTGACTTCTGGCCTGACAGCGAGCTCAACGCTGACGACCCCATCCTACAGGAGCTGCTGGACGAAGGCCGGAAGGTGACGGTGACTGTCCGGGAAGATGGGCTTCTGGACACCATTGCCAGGCCCGAGTCCCCGCACCAGGCCTGGGGGTACACGAACCTGCCGCGGGCCCGGCTGCGGAAACTGCTCCGCTCAGAGCCTCAGCGGTTCCGCCACTGCGCCTTCGTGCAGGAGACCTTCGAGAGGGCGACGGCCTTCCCGCTGGACGACGTGGACCCCAGCCCCATCCAGGTCCGGGGGCGCTTGCGCTGCGGCATGGCCTTCAGCGGGGACGAGGTGCTGGTGGAGGTCCCTGGTGGAGACACGGACGCCTCGGGGAGGCTGCAGGGCCGCGTGGTGGGAGTGCTGAAGAGGAGACGCCGGGAGCTGGTGTTCGTGTGCCGCATGGATGAGTGGGACCCCCGCATCATGACCCCCATCGACGGCTCCGTGCCGAAGATCTTCGTGGCCGAGCTGAGAGACCCTCTGCAGGTGCCCATCCACCGCGTCCTAAAGGGCCGTGTGCAGCGGGCGGGGCTCGAGCGGCTCCCGGCCGAGGCTCGGCGCAGCCGGCTCTTCCGCGTGCAGATCGTCCTGTGGCGGCAGCGTTTCTACTACCCGCTGGGCGTCGTCCTGGAGCTGCTGCCTGAGGCCAGCACCTGGGAGCAGGGCCTGCGCGCCCTGGACCTGGAGCACGGCCTGGGGAAGCCCTTGCCAGAGCTGGCTGCCACCTGCAGGGCCCCGCAGAAGCACCGGGCACCCGGCCGCCGGGAGGACTGCCGCGGCTTCCTGACCTTCACCGTGGACCCCCAGGGGGCTCGCAACCTGGACGACGCCCTCAGCGTCCGAGATCTGGGCCCTGTGTACGAAGTGGCCGTGCACATCGCCGACGTGGCCAGCTCTGTCCCCAGGGACGGGGCTCTGGACGTGGAGGCCCGCAGGCGGGGCACCGCGTTCTACGCCCCCGACCGGGAGCCGGTGCCCATGCTGCCAGACAGCCTCTGCCAGGACGTGCTCAGCCTCTTGCCTGGCCAGGACCGCTTGGCTATCTCCCTCTTCCTCACGGTCGAGAAGGGCAGTGACCAGCTCAAAAGCCTGCGCTTCGCGCCCTCTGTGATCTGCTCTGACCGCCAGCTGTCGTACGAGGAGGCTGAGCGTGTTATCAAGGGGCACCCAGGTGCCGGCCGGGAGCTGCCAGCCCGGCTGGACTCCGTGGAGGCCTGCGTGGTGGCTGCCTGCCACCTCTCCCGGGCGCTGCGCCGGCGCCGCCTGCGGATGGACTCCCACTACGAGCAGCCGGCCGAGGACTGTGTGCTGGGCTTCCGTGTGGCCCACGTCATGGTCAAAGAGTACATGATCCAGTTCAACAGCCTGGCAGCCGAGCTCCTGGTGAGCAGTGAGCGCACGCGGACGGTCACGCCGCTGCGCTGGCAGCCCGCACCCAGTGACCGCCAGCTCGCAGCCCTGCGCGAGAAGCACGGAGAGCTGGTGCCCCTGTCACTGCACCTCCGCCACCACCTGGGGGGCCATGGTCCCCCCGCCACGCAGCTCTGCCTTCTGACCTCCCTGTGGAGGCAGGTCCAGCTCGCAGCCGGTGCCCACGACGGTGACCGTCTGGCGGACCTCATCACCACGGATGACATGCACCCTTCCCTGGCACCCGTGGGCCTCGACCTCCGCAAGGCCCTGGGCCGCTCCACGTTGGGCCGCTCCCGCCAGGACCAAGGGCAGGCGGCTGGCCACTACGGGCTGCAGGTGGACCAGTACACGTGGGCGACCTCACCCATCCGCAGGTACCTGGACGTGGTGCTGCAGCGGCTGATCCTGCTAGTGCTGGGCCACGGGGGCTCTGCCTACTCCGCCAGGGACATCGATGGGCTGTGCCAGGAGTTCAGCCTTCAGCACGGGCGCGCCCAGAGCTACGAGCGCCGGGCCCGGAGCCTGTACCTCGCGGTCCAGCTCAAGGCCCAATCGCGCAGCAAGCTGGGCTTCGCGCTGGACGTGGAGGCGGGTGCCCGCTGCTTCAAGGTACTCTTCCCAGCCCACCGCGAGAGCCTGCCCGACCCGTGCCCTGTCTACCACCGCGCCCTGCAGCTGGCCGAGCACCCCTGCCGCTTGGCGAGGCAGCCGGGCCTGCGGCTGTCATGGCGGCGCCGCATCTACTCAGTGCAGGCGGACCGGCCGTGCTCCCCACTGCCCGGCACGCTGCTCGACCCGCACACCTGGCCCATGGACGCCGCCCTGTGGCAGCAGCTGCTGCAGCTGGTGGAGGAGCAGCAGTGGCCGCAGGCCGTGGCCCTAATACAGGAGCGCGGTGCCACGGAGCCCCGGCGGCGGGAGCTGGGGCGGGTGCGGCGGAGCCACTGCGGCCACTTCGTGGAGGTGGTCCGGGAGCTGGGCCCGGGGGACACGCTGCAGGTGCAGCTCAGCGCCACGCTGCAGCGCGGGTTCCTGACACCGACCCTGCAGCTGTGGACCGTGGCACCCGGCCTCACCCTCTGCCTGGAGCACGTGGAGCGGCCGGGTGACTGCTTCTCGGGCCAGATGCCCCAGGCGGGGCGGGACCGGTATCCTGACGTGGGCGAGTACTGCGGCGTGTGGGGGCCCTTCTGCTCCCTGGAGGCCGCCACGGGCGCGGTCGCGGAGAACGACTCCGTCACGCTGCAGCACGTGAGGGTGTTCTGGGACGCAGAGCGGACGCCGCGGGGGCAGCTGTGGGGCACCTTCTACCTGGAGCCCTCCTTCCTCAGTGAGCACTGCACTGACCTCAGTTTCAGGCACTGCTACCTGTGCATCCGGCTCGAGGGGCTGCCGGCCGGGCCCGATGCTGGGCCTGGCCAGCCTCCCCCGGCCGCCCCGGCCTGCAGGCCCAGCACTGAGCCCTTCCTGAGCATCGACCCCGACATGTACACCTGGGTGGCCCATGGGCTGACAGAAGACCGGGACTTGAGAGAGAGCCAGGCGGACCGGCAGGAGATCCCCAAGCAGGTACACTTCTTCATCCAGCACATGGCCATGGAGAAGGTTCCAGAAGAGGTGCTGAGGCCTGACACCCGTTTCACCATTGAGGTGCTGCCCAGGCAGCTTCCTGACATGTGAGTGGCGAGGAGAAGCGAGCAGGCGGGGTGGGTGGAGGACCTCCCGGGTTCCCTCGTTGGTCAGGGGAAAGCTCGTGAGGCTGTGGCCCCTCCCTGAGGGCAGCCCTGTTGACCTTCCGGTGTCATCTCACTGCCGCCCGTCCCCAGCCGCAAGGAGGAAGCCGTGTATGGGCTGACGGACAAGTTCCCGCTGGTCATCAGCATCGCGCTGGGCCGGCCCATCCCTGTGCACGGCCCGCAGGCCCTCTGCAGGGGTAGGTCCCGCCAGCTTGCCCATGTCCCCTCAGCGTGCCTGGGCCCTGCCCGGGGCCCCTGCTCAGGAAGGCCTACCCTTCTTTAGGGACCTACAGTAGGTTCCTGAAGAAGCAGACGTTTGACCTGCCCGGATGCCGCCACACGCTGAACCCCAGCCAGAACGGGGCCATCCGCGAGGCTCTGAGGAAGCCGTTCACAGTGATCCAGGGCCCCCCAGGTGGGGCTCACGCCGGTGCTGGTGACGCCTTGGGCCGCCCGGGTGGCTGGGTAGGACCCCCCGTTCATGGCATACTCTGCCTGCAGGCGCGGGGAAGACGGTGGTGGGCTTCCACATTGTGTTCTGGTTTCACAAGTCAAACGAAGAGCAGGTGGGGGCCTGTGGCCCCCCCAATGGGGAGAAGCAGCCGGGGGGCCCCTGCATCTTGTACTGCGGCCCCTCCAACAAGTCGGTGGACGTGCTGGCAGGTGTGCTGGGCTGGTCGTGCGGGGGCCCTGCTCGCGGATGCTGCCCCGGGGGGCCGCCCCTCACACCCTGCCACCCCTAGGGCTGCTCCTGAGCAGGAGAACGGAGCTGAAGCCTCTTCGAGTGTACAGTGAGCAGGCGGAGGCCACGGAGTTCCCGATGCCGGGCGTGGGCGGCAAGGGTCTGCCCAAGAAAGCCCCTCGGGAGGGGCGTCCCAACCAGACCCTCAGGTGAAGTCTCTCCACTGTCTGTCTGTGGGTAGAGGCAAAAGGCCCCCCGTCCTGTGTCGGACAGGGGTTAACACAGGGCTTCACGGATGTCCCCCTGCCCCTCGCCCCCCCAGGAGCATTACCCTGCACCACAGGATCCGGCAGCCTTCCAACCCCCACGCACCACACATCAGGGCATTTGACGCCCGGCTGCAGAAAGGGGAGGTCTTTTCCAAGGAGGATCTCAGCTTGTAAGCAGTTAGGGCCATGGAGCTGCCTTCTGCCATGGAGATGGTGGGGCGGGGGGTTGGGGGGATGGTGTCCCTGGATGACCAGACGGTGACCCCACGCAGGTACAAGACGGTCCTGGGGCTGGCACGGAAGTTCGAGCTGGACCGGCACACGGTCATCTTGTGCACCTGCTCGTGCGCGGCCCTAGCCAGCCTCAAGAAGCTGGATGTCCGGCAGGTCCTCATCGATGAGGCTGGCATGGCCACAGAGCCAGAGACCCTCATCCCTCTGGTGAAGTTCCCGAAGGCTGAGAAGGTGAGTGAGGCGGGCGGGGGCTGGAAGCCCCGGCAGCTGCCCTGGGCCTGGTCTGCCGCCTAGGAGGGCGGCGCTGCTGTAGCGGCCGAGTGGCAATGGCCATGGAGTTGGGCACCTCTGGGACCGAGGGTGTCAGGACCATGCCTGCCTGTCCCTCCAGGTGGTTCTCCTTGGGGACCACAAGCAGCTGCGGCCTGTGGTCAAGAACGAGCAGCTGCAAAACCTGGGGCTGGACCGGTCTCTCTTCGAGAGGTACCACGCGGAGGCCTACCTGCTGGACACGCAGTACCGCATGGTAAGCCGGTCCAGCCTCGACTTCCGCCCAAGATGTGCTCCGAGGCCGGGGGTGCCAGTCAGGTCACTGCCCAGGCCCCTACCTCCTGTGTCCACCCCGGCCTTGTCATGGGGCCACAGCAGGCCCCCCAGACCATAGCTCTTGGCCCCGGGACAGGTGGCCAGGTGGCCTGCTCTGGCTCACCCCTGCTTTGCAGCACAAGGACATCTGTACCTTCCCGTCCGTGGAGTTCTACAAGGGGGCGCTGAAGACCTGGCAGGGCCTGAGGCGGCCGCCCAGCATCCTCGGCCATGCCGACAAGAAGAGCTGCCCTGTCATTTTTGGCCACGTGCAAGGCCATGAACAGAGCTTGCTGGTGTCCACGGATGAAGGGAATGAAAACTCCAAGGCCAACCTGGAGGAGGTAGCCGAGGTGGTGAGTGTCAGTGAGACCTTCCCTGGTGCCCCTTGATCAGGGAGAGCTTCCTGGAGGAGGAGGCAGAGGAACTGAGGGAACAGGTGAGGCTCCGGTGCCCAGGGCTGGCTTCGACAGCGCCCTCTTGGTCCCGCAGGTCCGCATCGCCAAGCAGCTGACCCTGGGCAGGACAGTGGAGCCCAAGGACGTTGCGATTCTCACTCCTTACAACGCTCAGGCTGCAGAGATCAGCAAGAGGCTTGTGCAGGAGGGCGTCGCTGGAGTGACTGTGTGCTCTGTCACCAAGAGCCAGGGTGAGGGTGGCTCTGGGGCAGGGGGAGCGCGGGCCAGCGGGCCACGAGGCTGGATGCAAGCGGCTCGGTCAGCGACGGCTGACCGGCCTCAGCATGCCTGCCCAACCGCGCAGGAAGCGAGTGGCGCTACGTGCTGGTGAGCACGGTCCGCACGTGCCCGGAGAGTGACCTGGACCAGCGGCCGACTAAGAGCTGGCTTAAGAAGTTCCTGGGCTTTGTTGTGGACCCCAACCAAGTGAACGTGGCCATCACCCGGGCCCAGGAGGGGCTCTGCCTCCTCGGTGGGACTGCTTGGCTGGAGGAGGGCTGGGGCGGGGCTCCTCCCTGGAGGCGGGGCTCCTCTCCAGGGCGTGGCTGCTTGGCTGGGGGAGGGAAGGGCTGGGGCTGGGCTCCCCGTGGGGGCTGGGCTCCCTGGGTGAGGGCTGGGGCGGAGCTCCTCCTGAGGGCGTGGCTGCTTGGCTGGGGCGGGGCGTACCCTGGACTCCTCTGCCCTCTCCCCGCCCCTGCAGGAGACCACCGCCTCCTGCGTTGTTGCCCTCTCTGGCGTAGATTCTTGGACTTCTGTGAAGCCCAGCAGAGCCTTGTGGCCGCCAACCAAGTGCAAGTTCGGAGGAGGCCAGCCGTGTCTCACTGAAGAGCCCTCTCCACATGCCCACTGCTCTCAAGCCGCCAAGACTTGGAGGACAACTTCCGTGCCCTCTTCTGAGGGCTCCTTGCCAGGCACCACTCAGGAGCGTCCCATGTGCTTTCAGTGGGCACTGCTGGCCACCCCGCCTACCGGCCTGGGTTTCTGAGGCCGACTTCTGAGCAATAATCTCCTTCCGGAGTCTTGGCCTCCCCCAGGGCGGAGAGCAGCCAGGCCCCAGCGTGCACTGGGGAGGAGACTCCTCTCCCCACTGAGCCTTTCCGCCGGAAATTTGGTGACAGGGGACATCTCAGGGGTCAAGGGCTGCGGGGAGGTCCTCTGGACCCTCTGGGGTTGCTGGGGAGGCGTGGGGTCAGAAGGAAATCCTGCTGAAGCTACTCTTTGGTCTTTGAGCCCATCCCTGAGCACACTGGGTACCGGCTGTGGAGCTCAGCTTGTCTTTCTTCCCTTTCTTTCTTTCCTCTTTTGTCTTCCTACCTTCCTTCCTTCCCTTCTCTCTGGCTCCATGCCCAGTATGGGGCTTGAACTCACGGCCCTGAGATTAAGAGTTGCGCCTTTTACCGACTGAGTTAGCCAGGTGCCCCTATTTTCTATTTTTAAATAAACCGAAAGCCAGTGTCTCTGTTACTGGAACAGGTCCTTAGTCCAAACTTAGGGCCAAAGAGGCCTCCCTGGAAGAGAGGGCCTTTTCTGTCATCACTGCCCCACCTGATGGAGACCCATAGTCCTCCGTCCTAGCGGGAGGAAGGGCAGAGCAGAACCAGATGCCCGCCTGCCCCGCCTGGTCCAGGCCGTCTCCTGTGGTGTGCCGGTGGGGGCTGGGACTGGGGTGCCCCTGGATGGGCAGCCGTGTGCCTTCGCCCTGAGCTCTGCCTCCCCTTTGCAACCTCAAGCCTGCTCCCAGTTCAGGGCCTTTGAGACAACCTGTGCGTCTACCTTTGCACCCCAGTCCCCCCTCTCCCTCCCTTCCCCCCCTGCCTCCCTAGCAGCTCTGTCTCAGAGCCTCTGTCCTTCCACTGTCCCCATGGCCTGGGCGTTGCTGCAAACAAGCGGCTTCCTCCTGGAGGGTCTTCCCCACTCTGCGGCCTTGCAGAACCCTCTGAGGGCGGTGGGGGAGGGGGAATGTGTCTTTGTGTTCAATTCTGATGGTTTCTACAAATCAAATGTCTACATTCCAATTTTTATATCTTTTCTTTGACTCTGTTATATGATTGATTAATAATATTATTATAAAGACAAAGTTCTCACCTCTGGGTGTTTGGGGTTTTATTGGGGGTCAGGGAGAGGGGGCCCCTCCTTTCGTCCTGGGTCAGAGGGTGGCTACCAAGTCACAGTCTGTCAAGAGTCCTGAGCCCATTCCAGTCAGACACTGGACACGTGAGCTCGGAGGGGCCCATGTCGCCATGTCACAGCTGGGGACACAGCCGGCCTGGGACGGCTGTGCCAGCACAAAGGAGGCTGGGTGGGAGGCTGACTTGGTGGAGATGGGCTGCTGCCCTGAGCTGTGTCTGGTGATGCAGACAGGCCCTGCCTACTGAACTCTGACCCCCAGCAGGGCTGGCCGCACAGTCCAAGTCCAGAGTCCGCACGGCTGCCATCCTGCCGGGGTCCTGGGTGATCCAGGTTCTGGCCCTGGAACAGCACCCACCTCCTCCAGGCCAACTGGGGCCATTCAGGCTCCGGTGCGCTTGTGGCCGAGCCCCAGTGCCTCTGCCAGCACCAGCCTTGCGCCAGGGCCCTGGCTTCCCCGGGTGCCGGCATGAGTATCGGCCAGGATTGGGAGTCACAGAGAATCAGAGGAGTCTGTTGGGCCTGCGTGGGCCCCGTGCTCACTGTGAGGCTGCAGGGGGGCCGAACAGCCTTACTGGAAGAGCAGCCACGCAGGCTCCAAGAAGTTCTGCTATCTCTTGAAAAACAATTGAAAGGAGGACCGACAGGCGCCCTGCGGCAGGAAGTCAGAAACTCTCAGCCTGGAGTCAGGGAGGGCTTCACAGAGGAGGCGGCGTTGACGACCGAAGGGCATGGGTGAAGGGCATGGGCGAAGGGCATGGGCGGCGATGAAGCAGCACAGTCAGGCAGCTGTGCCCAGAGGTGGCGCTCTCAAGCCTGGGGCCTGGTGGAGGGCTGGCCTCGCCGCAGAGAGAGTCAGGGTTTCAAGTTAGGGGTGGTCTTGGTCGAAGCAGCGAACCAGGCGAGCCAGAGCAGAGAAAAAGCACCAGGCCCTGTGCGCAGGCGATCTTCAAAGACTCGGAACCCCAGGCCCATTTGGTGTGGAAGTCCCATGGCGGGGACCTGGCCTCTGCATAGCCACCTCCTTGGTGAGGGCTGGAGGCACCCCCCACTCCAGCCTGCCTCCTTCTCGTTTGGATGGTGCCACCCGGCAAAACCCTGATCTCTGGTCCCTGGCCGGCTCTGGCTCCTCTCCCTGCCCCACCCTCTCGACCAGTGCCCTGCCTCCACCTCTGGCCAGCACCGTGGCTCTGCCCGGGACACCCCCAAGCCCCTACCCCGGGGAAGCCTGGGCCACATGATGCCACAGGGTGTGTGACAGTCTGACTTGACCCCCTGAGTGACATGGGTCAGCAGAGCCATGCTGCACTAGCACGCAGTGGTCCAGCCACTGCAGAGGCCTGGGAGGACCCCACCTGCCTCCAGAGAGCACGGTCTGTGGCTGGGGGTAGGTCCTGGGGCCTGTCCTACCGAGTTGGGGGCCGGCTCTCTCTGTCCAAACCACTTCCCTGCCAGCGGGGGAGAGGGTCCCTATTCCTGGTCACCCTGCCCTGTGTTCTCAGAGGGCCTGCTGTCCCAGTGACCACCATGTTGTGGAGGGCAGTGCATGAGATGTCAGTGTCCCGATAGACCCCTCGGTGGTGACCCATGCCCCCTTGGCGGTGACCCATGGTGCTGGACCCCCTGGAAGTGACCCATTCGCCTGCCCAAGCAGTGACCAAGAGGGAGCGGGCTGCTGGCCACACTGGTGGTCAGATGAGCACACCGGAGGGCAAGGACAGACTATTGAGACCACGATCTCACGGTTCGTGAGCTCGAGCCCCACACGGGGCTGCGTGCTGACAGTGTGGAGCCTACTTGGGATTCCCTCTCCCTCTCTCTGCCTCTCCCCTCTCAAAATAAATAAATAAAACTTAAAATATATTTTAAAATAAAATGTCCTCTTGGCCTTGGTGCCCTGACTCCAGTCAAGCTGGAGCAGTAGTGTGGGGCATGACTGCCCCCATCGAGATTACTGTCCCCCCCTGGAGACCCAGCCAAGGACACAGGAAATAGGCAGGACCAAGCCCGTGCCAACGTCACGTGGCGGGCCCTTGTGACGGAACGGGAAGGAGAGATGTGAGAGCGGCTGGGGGGTCCACGCAGCCCCTGGGAGGGGCTCTCGTCACTGCCGGAGGCAGCCGATCGCCAGGGCAAGGCTCCTTTCTCGGGGTCAGCTCTCCTGGAAGGTCCAGGCCAGGGTCCCCCTGGGAAAGGGACCCGGAGCCTGGGGGGCCTGGGGCTTGTGGGGAGGCTGGGCAGAGTCGGAAGAAGCGCTCACACGGCTGCCGCTGCCCCTAAAACATAAGTCGGTTTGCTTCTTTAGTGGTGCATGTGTTTATACTCCTCTTTATTAGTGGATAAATATTAGAAAATCATCTCTCGGAAAGTGTGGTCAGGGGCAGGCCTGGCTTGCCTGGCCAACAGGGGTGGGCCCTTCGGGGGGCGCCGGCCCGGTCTGCAGCGTGAGGCTGTCCCGCCAGGGCTCATACACCAGCGTGTAGCTCTCCACTCTCTTGACAGTGAACTTGTAGGAGCGGTTGGGCAGCAGGTTGTGGATGTCGAAGGTGCAGGCGGCCACAGGGATGATGCCGCACTGCGTGCACTCCTGCTGTGTCCGCGGGTCCAGGAGCATGAAGCAGAGTTCGAACTGCTCGGGCGCCCCTGGCTGGATGGTGACAAGCCAGCGCAGGCTGACCCAGTCCTCGTGGGCCACCGACTCCTTTCTGTCGAACATGACGGGCATCTTGGTGCTGAGCATGAGCCGGATGTGCGGGATCTTGGTGGCACTGATGTCGGACACCAGGCGGTGCTTCATGTGCAGACGCCCAGGCACCATCATGGTCAGGAAGTTGTCCATGACAGCCGAGAGGTCCGCCAGCCTCCGCTCCACCCCGCCCCAGCCCACCAGGAAGGGCTGCGGGTCGGGTGACTCCAGCAGAGCGTCCAGCTCGGCGCGGCCGCGGTCCAGCTGCTCCAGCAGGTCCCCGAGCAGAAGCAGCTGGATCTTGGTCTGGGCCATGCCCACCTTCTTCATGCGCTGGAACTTCCAGGGGTCGATGAACTGGAACATGGTGGTGGGCAGCATCAGTGGGTTCTGATCACCCAGGGCCAGGTGCTTGGGGAGGATCTCGATGTAGTAGGAGCACTTCTTGAGCAGCTCCAGGCGGGCATGGTGGCGCTTGAGCAGGTGGGGGCTCAGGTCCGCGGTTAGGAACTCGCGCAGGACCGTGCGGCGCTCCATGTAGGTCCTCCAGGCCTCCAGCTCCAGCAGCTGCTGCTCATCTGCCTCCTCCACCTCCTCCTGGTCCAAGAAGGACTGGGGACTGTCCAGCTTCATCTTGTCCAGGCCCAGGCCTGTCACCTGGAAGCTCATCGTCTGGAAGCAGGGGTGGGGGGAGGGGGGTGAGCTGAAAGTCACTGGGCCTCTGCCACCCGCCCTGGTGGAAAACCGCAGAGGGGCTGGTCCTGAATGAGTTCCGGCGAAGGGGCTGGTGGTGAGTGAGTTCCGGGGAAGGGGCCCGCTCTGCGCCAAGACCTACACCCTCCTGGGCCTTCCAGGGGCCCCCAGGCCCACTCTCTCTCTTCCCCCAGCCTCCCCAGCCCGCGCCCAGCGCCCAGCCTCCTGGCGCGCCCACTTGCCTTGCCTCCGGGAGCGGCGAGAGCCACGCGGCTGACTGGCTGACTGTGCGCCCAGCGCGCGCCTCCGCGTCCTGCAGGTTGCCATGGGAACCTCGAGCCTTTGTGACGCCCCGCCCATCTCTCAGGGTGGGGCGGGAGCCTCGGGCCCGTTGGGGAGGGGGCGCTCTCTGGTCCCAACACTCGAAAAAGAACCGCTGGAGCCTCGGCCCCGCCCCTCCCCCCACCCCAGTCTCAAGTGCAGGGAACTATCCCGGGGCTTTGCTCCAGCGCCTCCGCTTGGGAACCACCTCGAGTGGCTATTCCTAAAGCTAAGCCCAAAGTAGGGTTCCCCAGAGAGGAGTAAACTGAGGCCGGCCGCTCCTCTGCGGGTACCCTGTCCCAGAGTCCTGTGGACACAGTGCTCACATGGGGCTGGGAGGGGTGCGGGGAAGAGGGCTCTGGCTCCTCTTCCCCGCCTGAGTGCTGCTCCAGGAAGCCCTGGGAGGACCCGGGGGAGCAGCAGTGACCTCGTGAGTGACCACTTGTCACCGCAGGGCAGGGCACAGGGACCTGAGCAGCCCTTCCTGGGGCAGCGGGCTTCCTCTCCCACCTGTGTGTGGGGGGGGTGGGGGGTGGGGGGTGGTTGCTGACGCTGGTCATCTGTATGGGTCTGGACAAACAGGGTCTCTGCAGTTCCAGGGAGCCTGTCAGGGGGGTTCTCGGCCCCCTTGGTGACCCCGTCCGTAGCCCCTGCGGGGCTCAGGACCTCTGGGCCCTCTCAGCAAGGCTGGGGCCACTGCCAGGCAGTAGTCAGTCTCAGCCACCCAAGACACTAGTTGTCCTTGCTTGGGGAGGATGGGGGAGGGAGGGATGCTATCCGTGTCTCTGTCCCCGGGGCCCTTTCAGGACAGGGCATCTGTCCCCCAGCTCCCGGCCAGTCTGCTCTGTGTCCAGAGCCTCCCTCCACTGCACCCCTCCCCTCCAGGTGGCCCCACTCTTGGGGGCAGGCTTCCTGGCTAGGCAGCCATCCGTGTGCATCCTCAGGTCCAGCCTGGGCGTGGAGCCCCAGGAAGCAGGACCTGGAGAGGAAACGAGGTGTGTGTGTGCGTGTCTGCCCGTCTCTCTCTGTTCTGGGCGGTCGGTAAATGCGAGCTGTTGGTGTTGTTATTCAGGGGTCTGAGGATTATTTGGAAGGGGGTTCCTGTCTGAAGTTTGAGGGGGAGGCTGGCACTGGAGAGGGGGGCGGGGGAGGAAGGTGCCCCACCCCCGCAGCCTGCACACAGAGAGGGACAGAGGCACCCTGTGCCCACCGTGCTTTTGGGCCAGGCATGCCTGGGACTCCTGCCACCTCCTTGGTCCTACCCCTGTTTTCTGTTTAACTTAAAAAAAATTAACCTCTTTTTTTTCTTTTCAAAATTTTATTTAAATTCTAGTAAAAAATTAAACCCTTAATTTTGACAGCACTGTAGATTCACATGCAGCGGTAAGAAGTAACACAGCGAGCCTGTGCATTCTTGCCCCATTCCCCCAGCAGAAGCATCTTGAGAACATCCTGTCACGATGGTCACTCAGGATAGTGATGGTGACGCAGCAGGATGCAGGACGGGCCCATCCCCCGGGGACCCTCACAGGCCTCCTGCAGCCCCCCCCGCCCCTCCTTTCCCCCAGTGGCCACATGTCTCTCGCTGTGTCCTTTCCAAACACCGTACAGAACAGCGGCACGCCTCTGCAGACCGGCTCCTTCGCCAGACCGGCTCCTTTCACCGCGGAGCAACAGTGCCTGGCATGGATGGACCAGTCTGCCCAGCCCTGTCTGTGGCCACCAGGCTGCGCTGCCCCTGGGCCACAGGAGCCGTGAGGGTGGGGGGCCTGGCGGGAGTGAGATCACGGGGGAGGAGGGGGGAGAGCTCACCTCTACCACAGGCCCCATCATGTGTCTCCAGAAGATGAGCCCATGGTGTGGGGCTCCGGGCGGCTGGCCTCAGCCTGAATACCCAGGAGCCCCCCACCGCCAGCAGATCTGGTCTGAACCCTCATCAGCCCTGCAAACGCAATGCTCTCCGAGACCAGGAAATGGAGGCAGAGAGGTCTAGCGCCTTACCCGAAATCACACAGCTAGTGAGCCCACAACAGCATTAGAACCCTGTCATCTGACGCCATTCAGGGTTCGGGGTCCTCTCCCCCATTCACCCCTGCACCCCCAGCCCCATCCAGCACTGTCTCTGTGGTGAGGGCCGATGGAGGGGGTGAGTGGCAGAGTCAGGGCAGGGGCCGTCCTGGGGGCCCGGATGCTGCTATATCAGGTGGACGAGATGGGGAAGGGAGGGGTGGGTCCCGAACCTGGAAGCTTGCGAGTGGGCAGGCGGCCCTGAGGGCCAAGGTGGGCGCAGGGGGCTCTCGCCACTGGCTGCCTGATGCCGGGTGTGTGAGAGGCCAGGGCTGCCTGGGGGTTTGCGGGGTGAGGGGACGGAGGAGGGCCCGGGCAGGGGTGGGGTGTTCCCTGAAGAGCCCACTGTATGGGGCAGATGAGGGGGAGGACCTGTCCTGGTCACCGGGAGGTGGGCCAGGCCTTCTTTGTGAGGCGGGTCCCCACCTCCCAGCACAGATTCCTGCTGGAAAATGTCCCTTGACGAGGTGGACAGAACCTGGTCTCCTCATCCGTAGGGTGCCCTGGAGGTGTCTCTAGTGGGGGCGGGGTGGACAGCCCACGGGGCTCTTTCCTTTGGGCACCAGGCCTGGGGCCAGAGGCCTGAGGAGGACCCCTGCCCGCCCTGCCCTGACGGCCGGGCAGAATGTGCTGAGTCCGAGAGGCTGGGACTCTGGGGCCTGGAGGGACTGGGAGTGTCCGGGAGGAATCTGTGTCCCGTGCTCTGAGCACTTGACCCCAAGCATGGTCAGCCGGACCCTCCCAGGACCTGAAGAGGCCTCCCTGTGGTCAGGTGGATCAGAAACAGGAAGCATGGCTTCCCCGGAGGAGAGCGGCATAGCTATAAAGGATTCAGGGGGTCCGTGTAGGGACGCAGCCGTGAGCACGGGCGGGAAGGGCGTGGGTGTGGTGCCAGACTCACCCAGAGGCTGGGGGGTAGAAGCTTCAGGCCCTTCCAGGGCCTTCCCCGACTTTGTAAGCAGCCTCCCGTCTTCTCAGTGACCGCCTTTGGACTGGATGAGTCCTGACTGCTTAGGGCCCCCTGCTGTCCCCCGCTCCCTGCGCTCCTCGGGAAGACCCAGGGCCAGTGGTCCAGCCGGCTCATGCTATCACTGCCCAGGTCGGTCTGTAGCTTGTAAGCTGTTCGTCCAGATACGCGGCCCCAGGGTGGGCTCAGAGAGATGCGCCTGCTGCAGGCCAGGCCGGGCAGGCGGCTGTTTGGCTTCTCAGTGACCAGTCATCACAGCCGTTTGGCGGTCCTGTTCAACGGTGGGACATGCACGTCAGGCGTCCATCCAGAGCAGGGTGGGGGAGGAGGCAGTCTGCGGCTCTCACAAAAGTGGTGTGGGCCCAGTAATGACCACTGGGTGCCAAAGTGGCTGAGCTGGGGAGAGGCCAGCAGGGGGAGGGGCATGTGGCTGCCTGGCCCAGGGACGAGCCCCCCCCCCCCCGCCTCCAAACAGGGGGCAGTGGGCAGGGCATGCTTCGCGTGCAGGGTGCTGGGTAAGGGGGTGGCACAGGGCCTCTCTGCCACTGGCACCCCAGTTCACATCCCTGAGGAGGGGGTCAGACGTCAGAGCCTCCCCTCCCTGTTGTGGCCCTCAAGGGCCCAGAAGATACGTGGCCTCATCATCTATGCAGCACCCACTCTGTGCTCACCCGGCCCCCTCGCCTGAGGTCCCAGGATGCCCCCCCACCCCCACCCCACGCCGGACTTAGACTTCGCTGCAGAGGCTCCTGGCCAAGCAGGTGAGGCTGTCCTGCGTACGTTGTTAACGTTGAGAGACTTGGCCAACACTGAAAGAACCAGTTTTCCACGCAAAGCAGGGTCACTGCCAGGCGCAGCGTCGTCTGCCTCCGCTGAAGGCTCGGGTCAAGGGCTGGCGTGTGCTCACTTGAGCGTGACCCCTTGCGCGCCCCCCCCCTCCATCCTCCCACCTGGCCCACGGCTCCGCCCCGCAGCCCCGCCCCCGCAGCCCCAAGACCCCTCCCCCCGAGGCGGGTCCTGGGGACGCGGCCGCAGCAGCCCCTGAGAGCGGCTGTGAGCAGTTGGGGAGCAACCGAGGTGTGGCCACCCTGCCCCACCCGGGTCTGAACCCCAGCCCGGGAGGCGGACGCCTCGTCGGAGAGCTCTCTGGAGGGACCTGTGGCCCACACTCTGCGCCACCCGCCATCCCCGCCGCCCGTGGCCCGGAGCCCTAAGTCCCGCCGCTGCGGCCGCTCCCTTGCAGGGCCCTGGGTTCGGCGTGGGACGCCCCGGGAGCATGGAGCCCTTCCTCAGAAAGCGGCTGACCTTCCTGTCCTTCTTCTGGGACAAGATCTGGCCGGTGGGCGCGCCGGACGACGGCATCCCGGGGCTCCCCGACCCTGAGGCCAGCGCGGAGCCGGAGCCCCCCGCCGCCGAGCCCCGTAGCTCCCCGGAGCCCGCGCAGCTCTTCAGGGCGCTCTACGACTTCACCGCGCGGTGCGCGGAGGAGCTGAGTGTCAGCCGTGGGGACAGGCTCTACGGTCTCAAGGAGGAGGGCGACTACATCTTTGCCCGTAGGCTATCTGATCCACCCAGTGCTGGGCTGGTGCCCATCACCCACCTGGCCAAGGCCACCCCAGAGACGCTCTCCGACCAGCCGTGAGTATCACCCTGCTCTGCAGCGTCAGGAGCGAGGCCAGGATTGAGTCCTAGGATCACATGTCCCCATCCATCCTTCCTTCCTCCCTCCCTCCCTCGCTCCTCCCCTTCTGTGGCCCGGACCCTCCAGGCCTTGCCATGCAGCGGTGAGCGGTCCCTCAGGGGAGGTGTGCACACACCAGTGCGCCCTGGTCCTGCTGGGAGTGACAAGGGCAGTGACTCCAGCAGGAGCGGTGAGGTCCAGTACCGAGTAAGCTGGACAGCTGGTACACATGCCACCGGCCAGGTACCCAGCAGGGCGGTCACTCTGGGACCCTGTCCAGCCAGCCAGGCCCTCCTGCCTTCACAGAGGGATTCAGTCCGGCGAAGGGAGCATTCTAGGGTCTCCCATTCCACATTAGCAGAGTGATAATTACTTAGAGGGCATGGGCTACGGTCAAGTGAGACTCCACACGCCTCCCTCCTCCCTGAGCTCCTGGTCCGGACCTAAGTGAGCAGAGGGGCGAGGGGGGTGACAGACTGAGTCAGCCTGGGACACTGGCTAGGGAGGCAGAGATGCCACCCCCAGCTCTGGCGTGCTGGGTGAGAACGGGCCAGAAGCCGGCTGGTGAACAGGCCCAGCTGCCCACACCTCACACTGACCCTGGTTTGTTATCCTGTGCCCAGCTAGGCTAGGGCTGAGCCCTGGGCACGTCCTCTGCAAAGCAGCCCTGGGCCTCGGTCTCATGCAGGTCGTCTCCAGTGTCCTGGGGGTTTGCACGTGGCACAGAAAGCCTGGGTCCTAGGAAGGCATCCTCTGAGGGGACTCCCACCCAGTGAGCAGCCTGCTGGGAGCGATGGGAGGGACCAAGCAGCCATTCTGACGGGGAGGGGGCCACAGTCACTCCAGGTGTGGAGGACAGGTCCCAAGAGCCACTCTTAGAGGCAGCTGGCAGGGCTGGAGGGGCCGGAGGGGGGCGGTGCCGGGAGGAGGCAGTAATGACTGTTTGCCTGGGCAGGGGATGAAAGGGCTGACCACACTCATGGTGTCATTAGCCCCGGACACCCAGCTGTCGGTCCTCAGGGCCAGACTGGCTGGGCAGGGGGAGGAGCCTCATTCTCAGGGTTCAGGGTTGGCCACTGCCCCACCCCAGGGAGAGACTCCCGAGAACGTCCCTGAAGCTCAGGGGTGCAGAGGGCCTCAGTCTCCCCTTGGCCCTTGGTGTGGGGCTAGGGCAGGAACTCGTGCGTCTCCTGTCCCCCACAGCCCTGCTGTCCTGTGAAGGGCCTCTGCAGCCTCCAAAGCGGTCCTGGTTGGCGGGCCCCGCAAGGCAGGGTCGGCTGCAGGAGGCCCTGCTGGGGGAGCCCGGCCTCAGGAGGCTGCACCTCCTGTTCTAGAGTCAGCGTGGTGGAAAATGAAGCTGCAGGCAGGTTTGGTTGGCTGTCCCTGAGCCTGCTGCCAACTAAGTCTGGTCCCAGGATCCATGTCCAAGTGTCCTTGACCCTTCTCTGCCCTGTGTGATGGTCTTCCTCCTAGTGTTTCTGGGGCCTCTGCCTCTCTGTCGGCCATCACCCCACCCGTCCTGTCTCCATCTCTTCCCTCTCCCAGCCCCTCCCTCCCCGCTGCCCAGCCCCAGGGTTGGCTCTGGCCATGTTCGTTCCTCGCTCCCCTCCTGGAGCTCTCAGGTACCCAGGGCTCCTCCGTGCCCGGTGCAAGCCTGCCTCTGTCTCCCTCCTGCCGGGCGCTGGCCTCATGCTGGCCTTGCCCTGGCCCCCGGCGGCATCTGTCTGTGCGGGACAGCACAACTCTGACCACCCAGGCCCCTCTTTTTCAGGACACCCCTGCCTTGTGTCGACTCGCTTTGAGTCATGCCTTGGGTCCCCTGGGATAACTGGGTCCTGCGTGTGCGGGTGGGGGTCAGAGCTGACACCCCCAGCCCCCAGAACCCTGAGTTTCCCCCCATCAGAGTGGATGAGAGCCATGCTCACAGGCCCATCCACGAGTGGCTGTGGCTCTCCCAGGCCTCTGGCCTCTGGGTCCCCAGAATCTCCAGGATGCAGAAGCCTCCAGGGCAGGAAGCTGACTCAGCTAGAGGGTTCCCTGGCCTGGGCTTTGGGAAGCAGACACAGGCAATGGGCTGGGGCCTGGAGCTTTTCCATTTTCCTTCCAAGAATGTGGAGCAGGGAGCCGCACTTGGTGTGACCCAGGTGGGCTGCGGCCCAGATGGGGTGTCAGGCGGGGGAGCCCCAGGCAGGCCCCTCACCCCCTCCTGCTCCGCACTCAGGTGTGTTGGCTCCTGGTACCCGGGCACCCTACTCAGATGGAAGTGGGCATCCGGTACCCGGAGCGTCTCAGTGTGGGGGGACGTGGGGGGCCCTCAAAGGCAGATATGCCGTGCGGGCTTTGAGCCTCCTCCTGCCTCTCCGGCTCTGCTGCCCAGCCGGGCTCAGTGGCCTGCTGCAGGGCCTTCCTGGCCAAGCTTCGGTCAGCCACACTGGCGGCCCCTCAGGCAGGTGGGCAGTGCCCGGCCAGGTGTGCTCATGGTCCTCCATGTGCACCTGCAGCGCCAGCTGGGGCTGCTCCCCAGGGCCCCTGGCTCCTACCAGCCCCTCCCCCAGGGGGCTCTGCAGGCTCGAGTCTGGCAGGTTTGGGCTTGGTGGGGACTGGTGGTCGTTTTATGAGCAGGGCTGGGGGAGAACCTGCGGCCGAGGACTGTGGACAGTGTCTCAGGTCCTTGCTGGTGGCTAGCCTGAGGGGTCCCCCTGTCCCCTCCCGGACAGCTCCAGAGGCTGGGCACCGAGGGCCGGGACCCGGGTGCACCTTGTGCCCGAAAAGACAGTGGGAGTCAGGCACCCGGGCCTCCGGCCGGTGTGGGGGCAGGGGTGGCCCAGGCTGGGCCTGCTGGTGACCCCCGCCCGCCCTTGCAGCTGGTTTTTCAGCGGCATCGGCCGCGCCCGGGCCCAGCAGATGCTCCTGTCTCCAGCCAACGCACCGGGGGCCTTCCTCGTCCGGCCCAGCGAGAGCAGCCGCGGCGACTACTCGCTCTCAGGTGATTCGGCGGCCGCTCGTGCCTCTGTCCCGGGCCGAGGCTGCGCCAGGATGCCCTGGCCTTGGGGCAGGTGCTCCCGGGTCTTGCTGGTGGCACGTGGAGCTTGAAGGCACCTGGTCGTCTTCTCTGCTGTGCTTCTGGGCCTGCCCGGCCTGTGCGGCTGCTCGCCCATCACTCACCCTCCCGTCCTTCATCCCTCACTCTCGGACTCGGCCTCGTGTCCACTGAGCGCCCCCCCCACCCCCGGGCTCTGCGGGCCCTGTGGCCAGGAGCCCTCAGGGCCCCTCTCACTGGGCTTCTGGCTGGTGGCTGCCCATGCCCCCTCCTTTTCCATGGGGCCCGCGAGGCTGGGTCCGAGCTCGGCCCGGGGAAAGGTTGTGGTGGCCATCTGGTTGGGGTGGTGGGAGGGAGTGGGGCAGGCGGCAGCCAGAAGGCCTTCATCTGTGCGCACTCACAGTCCGGGCCCAGGCTGGCGTTCGTCACTACCGCATCTCCACGGAGGCCGACGGTCTCTACCTGCAGAAGGGCCGGCTCTTCCCCAGCCTGGAGGACCTGCTCACCTACTACAAGGCCAACTGGAAGTTGATCCACAGCCCGCTGCTGCAGCCCTGCGTGCCCCAGGTGGGTGGGCCGCCCCTCTCGCCCCTGCCCAGCACATGTGCAGGGGTGTGAGCGAGGCCCGGGCCCAGGCCCGTCTCCGAGTGTGGCTGGGGGGTCTGACACGGCCTGGGAGCACTGAGTCTGCCCCTCCACGCCCGGCCGGGCCCTGCCTGGGGTTGGGTTTGCTCTCACAGGTATCTCGTCTCTGTCCCAGAGACCCCTGGCAGCCCCCTCCCCCCATACCCAGCTCTGAGGGTGGGGGTGGGGGTGAGCACCGGGACAGGTGTGGGGAGGTGTCTGGGGACGGTGCCTGCCTGCAGGCCCAGACGGAAGCTGTAGGAGGAGACGCCAGTCCAGGCTGAGTGCGTTTGTGCCAGAGCAGGAGCCCCCGGGCCACCACGCAGGAGCCGTCCTGCCAGGGACCAGGCAGCCATCCAGTTGCTCCGGTTTCTAATGACAGTCTGGCCGGGCGCAGTGATGAGTGCGTGTGGGAGGAGGCCCCCCTGCAGCATGGGGCCACTTGGATCCCGGAGCGGCCGGGCCAGCCTTCTGGAGCGCAGCACCCGGCTCCCCAGGCCTCCACCAGGTGGGCGCTGGGCGTGAGCCGCGGCAGAGGTGCTGCAGGCCAGGCACTCCAGGAGGAATGGTCCCCTCTGTCCAGGGAGCAGCAGGCAGAGGCGCCGAGTGCCCCCCACCCCCGCAGCAGCCCCCCCCGCAGGACGAGTGGGAGCGGCCGCGCTCCGAGTTTGCCCTGCAGAGGAAGCTGGGAGAAGGCTACTTCGGGGAGGTGTGGGAAGGCCTGTGGCTCGGCTCCACGCCCGTGGCGGTCAAGGTCATCAAGTCAGGTGGGTGAGGCCTGCCGCCCCTGCCCTGCCTTCTGACCCCTCGTGCCCCGGGGCAGCGCAGGGTGGCACGGGCGGGGCCTGGAGCGGTGTCTGTCCCGCAGCCTACATGCAGCTCGCAGACCTCGCCAAGGAGATCCAGACCCTCAAGAGCCTGAGGCACGAGCGCCTCATCCGGCTGCACGCCGTGTGCTCGGCCGGCAAGCCCGTGTACATCGTCACCGAGCTCATGCGCAAGGGCAACCTGCAGGCCTTCCTGGGCAGTGAGTCCCGCCCCCGCCCCCAGGGCC
Organism: Suricata suricatta; assembly: GCF_006229205.1. Taxonomy (NCBI): domain Eukaryota; kingdom Metazoa; phylum Chordata; class Mammalia; order Carnivora; family Herpestidae; genus Suricata; species Suricata suricatta. The sequence continues at coordinate 105,652,325 of NC_043711.1, read as the reverse complement.
GCTGCTCGGGCCTCTCACAGCGCACCAGGCTCGACTGTCTGGCCTGGGCTCCGGCCCACAGTGTGTCCGGGCCCCGGGCCCCGGGCCCGTGCTGTGCCTGGCGGAGCGCGTTCAGCACTGTGGTTCCAGACCGGGCTGGGTGCGCGTGGGGTCGGGCCCGTCCACGTCAGCAGCCCCGAGCGCCTTCCCTGCCGTGGCCCCTCTCTGTGTCTGGTCTCTCCCGGGAACCCAGGCAGGCTACCTCACCGAGTGGTCCCCGCACAGCGGTGACCCTGCAGCCTTGGCGGGTGGCCCTGCTCTCACCTCCTCTTAGGGTGGGGACACCGAGGCACAGAGAGAAGTGACCGGTGCAGATGCATGCCCCTGACCATCGACCTTGCCTTGCAGGCCCCGAGGGACAGGCCCTGGGCCCGCCTCTCCTCCTGAGCTTTGCCTGCCAGGTGGCCGAGGGCATGAGCTACCTGGAGGAGAGGCGCATTGTGCACCGCGACCTGGCCGCCAGGAACGTACTTGTGGGTGATGACCTGGCGTGCAAGGTGGCTGACTTCGGCCTGGCCCGGCTGCTCAAGGTCAGTTCAGCTTGGGACTGCCGAGCCCGCCGTGGCCTCGAGGGGAGGGTGCCCCACCCACTGCCGGTCTCCCCTCACCCAGGAGGATGTCTACTCACCAAGCAGCGGCTCCAAGATCCCTGTCAAGTGGACGGCACCTGAGGCAGCCAACTACCGTGTCTACTCCCAGAAGTCGGACGTCTGGTCCTTCGGAGTCCTGCTCTATGAGGTCTTCACCTACGGCCAGTGTCCCTATGAAGGTGGGCCTGGGGGCCCTGAGGGAGGGGTCAGGCACCAAGCCTCTCGGCTGCTGGCCGGGCAGGGTCTTGCCAAGAGCTGGGGGGAGACGCCCGCACCGAGCCCTCGGCCTTGCCCAGCTCCCCTCCTTGCCCCCCGCCAGGACTGAGCAACCACGAGACCCTGCAGCAGGTCACTCGGGGCTACCGGCTGCCACGCCCGGCGTCCTGCCCGGCCGAGGTCTACGGCCTCATGCTGGAGTGCTGGAGGAGCGGCCCGGAGGAGCGGCCCGCCTTTGCCGCGCTGCGGGAGGAGCTGAGCGCAGCCCGCCGGCGCCTCCACCCCGCCCTCACGTGACCCGGGGCGCTGGCCGCTCCTCCTGCCCGGCGCCTGGAACCACCTCTGGCTGAGGGCCTCGCGCCCTGACACACTGACCCGCGTGGACGGCAGACACATGCAGACGGCCACTCAGACAGGAGGGTTCGATGGCCTGGGCCCTGTGTGAACAGGTTCCGTGCCGAGGGAAAACCTCGACGTAGGAGTCCAGATGGGGCGCTGCTGGGCGGAGGACCTGGGAGCCTGCCTGTCCGCGCCCCCAGACACCTCCTGTCCCTCCCAGGGTCAAGAGCTGGAGACTGGGCTTCCCAGTGTTCTGCAAGGCCCCCCCCACCCCCCGTGGCTGATGGCTGGGCCTGTGGGCAGATCCCTGGCCCCGGCGCACGCGGCGCACCAACGGGAAGGCCGCACACATGCAGTAAACACACACCGACTGACTCAGATCCGCACACAGACACGTGTCACCTGCAGGCCTCAGCTCCCAGACCCAGAACAGACCTGGAGCTGATGGGACGGGCCGCTCGCTGGTTCGCCCGGCAGAGAGAGAGCTGGCCCTCCTGCGGCCCAGGCCCCCAGCCCAGCATGTCCTGGCCCCTGGACAGGGGACCCGGAGGAAGCACGACCTCTGGGCCACCGGCAGGAGCCTGTGCAGCCGTGGGCACTGTGCAATAGCCCATTTTGTCTCGCTGGGGCCGGAATTGAAGGGAAAGAGGGAGGAGGGACCGGGTCAGGCCATGGGAAGGTCAGGCCGGCTCTCTCTGGGGGCAGGGAAAGGTCAGGGAGGCAGAGTCTGGTCCTCAGTGGCTCAGGGTCCTGGGTGCTGGCTTGCCCATGCAGGTCAGGCAGGGGTGGGAGTGGATGCCATGGTGTTCAGGCAACTGGGTCACAACGCAGTCTCTGGGGAAGAGGAAGCAAGCGGTTTCCAGGGTGTGACTGCTCCCCCAGCGGTGATTCCAAGTCACTGTTGATGTCACTGAATGAGGAGCTGGGGGGGGGGGCGGGGAACGATTCTCTGTCACCCTGCCCAACTCCCATCACTAAGAGACGGACAAATGGAGGGCAGGGACTGGGCAGGGGTGGTCTGTGCTCAGGGTCCTATCCCCCACTCCTGTGACCCCCACGAGGACAGCTGTGCCCCGAAGGCCTATGGGACAGAAGGACAGAGGCAAGCTGCCCCCTGCTTACGGTCCCCTGGAGGGAACCGCCTGTGTGCACAGTTCAGGGGCGCATGTGCACCTGCTGAGGCCAGTTAGCCCCGCCCCGCTCGATGTGGTGTGAAGTGTTGGGGTTCGAGGCAACAGCTAAGAAAGAAATCTTGAGATGTTTTTGGTGCAAAAAGGTGATTTTATTGAGATGTGAGGACAAGACCCCGGGGCAGGAAGAGTGCACTTGGGTTGTGAGGGACGACAGGTCATATGGAATGTTCTGTGAGGGGGAAGGTGGTGTTAGAGCTTCAGGAAATTGGATCTGTGGGTTCCGAGGAGTTTGGCTATTGATAAAATTGCTGTTTTCCTTGTAAATCACGAAGACAGTTGTAGACTGATTCTCGTGTCCCGCACGACTGTGATCTCTGCCAGTTAACCATTTGTTTTCCCCTTTCCTCTGTTCTTGGGACAACAGGAGAGCGTAAGCAGGGTCACCCCCCATGGGGGAGGGGCACTGGGGCAGGCGGCTGCCAGCCGGTGCTTGGCCTTCAGCTGGCCTGTTTCCCACGTCACCACTGGTCACAGGCCCTGCCCACGGGCTGGCACCGAGGCTGTGCAGGGCTGGACGGTGGGGTGCTTCCCAGAGGGGCAGGTGCTGAGGTCACCAAGGTGAGGGCAGCACAGAGGGAGGCGGGAGGAAAGGGCAGGGCCTGAGCAGCCCCGGTGTGAGTCAGGGCCAAGAGGGGAGAGGACAGGAGCTCCTTGCATTGGGTGCCAGGTGTGGGCCAACCCTCACCAGGGGATGGTGGGAGCCGGCAGGTTTGGCTGCAGCCCCTGGGCCCCTCGGTCCTGCCCGTGAGAGACGGAGGGTGAATGTGGCGTGGGGCCTGATGGCAGCTGCTGAGAAAAGGAAGGGAAGGCGCATGCTGAGCCGGGACCAGAGGCAGGTGTGCGTGGGGGTCACCCGTGTGTTCCCGGCATGTGTCATCAGCCACAGGCCCAACAGGTTTGGTGCTCGAGGGCCTCCAGGAGCTTCCTGGTGTGGCCCAGGCAGAACTGGGGCGTCTGCGTCCGGGAGCGGACAGGAGCATGAGAGAGGGCTCAGCCCTGGGCCCAGCAGAGGCCATGCAGCCCCCCAGCCGCGCCCCCTCTCCACCCGTGTCAGCCTGTATGACTGTGACCTTGCTGAGTAAGCACATTCCTGTTCTCCGCCTCACACAGGACGAGTTCTGCCATCACTTCCTTTCCAAAAGAGAGATGCGCCGAGAGGCCAGGCTTAGAATCAGGTGTTCCCTGGACCTCCCATCCCGGGCTCTCGCCTCAGTCCCGAGGCTGGTGCAGGCTGACCACGGACAGATGGCCCACCCTGAGCCCTCTCCTCGCCCTGGCTCCCAGCTCCCCTTTAGGGCTGGGCCGCCCCCCCCCCCCCCCCGCCCCGCCACTCTGAGGCTCCAGGTGCCACTCCCTCTTTCCAGCTCCTGCCCACCCTCTCTTGTCTCTTGGAGGCCAGTGTAGACCCCTTCGGGGGCCGGGGTCTGGGGGTCTGGGGAAGGGAGTGTGTGGTGGGCCCCGAGGGAGACAGACTCCAGGAAGGGGACCGGAACCTGCACGCACCCGGGGCCTCCAGCGGAGACTGTGGGACAAGACACCGGGGGAGCTGGGTGGGGCTGACTCACTCCCAGGCCTCACACCTCCTCTCCCACCCCCCCACCTCCCTCGCACCCAGTTCCACTCATGCCTGAGCCCCAGCGGCTAAACTGGACCCCAGGGAGGCCCGACAGGACCCATCACTCACTCCCCCCGGGGTGCTCAGGTCTGGCCATGTGGCCGGGTGGTGGGCACACTCCCCAGGGCAGCCAGTTCTCAGACTGCCCCAGCCTCAGGGGGCAGGAGGACGGGTGGGCTGCTGGGCCCTTGGGGTGGAGCCCGGGGCAAAGGCCTGGGGGTGCAGGTGTGGCCGGCCCGGCTCCGCTGCCTCAGCACAAGGAAGTGGGCCGGCTGCTGGAGGCGGCCTGTCGGGGCCCGCCCGCCCGCCGCTCCCAGCCACAGGTGCCGCCGGCCAGGTGACAGGTGTGCAGGCCAGGAGGCTAGTGCTGCCACCGCACCCGCCATGCTGTCTCGGGGCCAGCCTCACCCGGGCCCCCGGTACGTGGGCCTGTGGGACTTCGAGGCCCGGACAGACCAGGAGCTGAGCTTCCGGGCGGGGGACCTGCTGCGCGTGGCCAGGCATGAGGAGGAGTGGTGCTGGGCGGTGCGGCTGGACGAGGCGGGCAGGGCCCTGGCGGAGGGCTACGTGCCCCACAGCTACCTGGCCGAGGAGGAGACGGTGGAGTCTGAGCCGTGAGTGTCCCCGTGGCCCTTGCGGGTCACCCCGAGGTGCCCCCACTCTCTGGGCCCGGCGGCCCTCTCGGGAGCTCAGGGCCGGGCAGCCCTCAGGCCAGAGCTCCACACTACTGTGGCTGGGCTCTGGGGGCAGCCCATGAGGATGGGGGACATGTGATTCTGTCCCCCTGCGGCCGGAGCCCACCACCCCAGGTCCCAGGAGAGCTGACGAGGCTTTCTCTGTGTGACATCTGGGAACACGGAGCTGCACAGGTTGGTGGCCCCTCCCCTAGGCTCCCCCACGGTCACTTGGTGCCAGGACCCAGACAGGACAGAAGGGTCCGCAGTGGGCTTCCGGGTGGCTCGCCACCAGGGATGTGGTCTGCGTCGGAGTCCGAGGCAGGGACTGGGCCTTTTGGGGAGCAAAGCTTTGCTCACCTTCCAAACGACCGAAACCAGATGCATGACCTAGTTAGAGGGAGCAGGAAGGTCCTTGCGATAGGCCTGTCTGGGCGTGGGCCACGGGCCTCCCCATCACTGATGGGGAGGCTCCTGAAGGTGCTGGTTGGTCCCAAGGGGCTGCCCAGGAAGCGTGGGCCACAAGGACAGCCTGGGGCGGGCGTCTGCACGACTCCCTGAGCTGGTTCCTTGGCGCTCTGGGCCAGGAGGGTCGAGCACGAGAGGCGCCAGGAGCTGCTGCGAGCCGATGCTGTCGCACGGTGGACGGGCCCAGGGGTTTCCTCCTGCTGACGAGGGACCGAGCAGTGGGGCCGTAAACTGCACAGTTTTGGGAGGCAAGGTCCCACCACAGGGGTGGTGCAGAGGTGGGAGTGGCTGGTGCAAAGGCCCCGAGGTCCCGAGAACCTGGTGTATTTTTGAAGCAGGAAGGAGGCAGAGTGGCTGGAGGGGTGAGCCAATGAGAGAGGTTCACAATGTGCTACCTCGGTCGGGGTGGGGCGTGGCCCTCCCGGGGCTGCCTGCGGGGGCGTCCTGTTCTGGGGGCCCTTGAAGGAATAGAGGGAACCAAGGGCAGAGCAGCCGGCAGCAAAGGTCACCTGGGTAATTCAGCAGACCCCACCCCGAAGTCCAGAGTCCGAGGCTCGCCCATGCACGGGCGCTGGTGTGTGTGAGCAGGCGTGGGCGTGCGTGTGCGAGGGCACACGTGCAGGGGCTCAGCGCTCAGATGCGGACCCCGGGCCCCACAGTCCTACAGCAGAGCGTCTGGGGCCCGCGTCACAGAACGTGGTTCCACTCACGGGACCGGACGGCGTGTTTCTGGGGCAGGAGTGGCTCTGACCCCACAGACGGGGGATTCCCGGCCATTTTGGGGGCTGGGATTCGGGGTGGGTTGGGTGGGCGGAGGTGGGATCAGAGAGGGCAGGGGACGAAGGTCAGTGTGGGCTCAGGACCACCCCCGCCCCGTCCTGCAGGTGGTTTTTCGGCCGCATCTCCCGCTCCGAGGCCCTGCACAGGCTGCAGGCGGAGGGTGGCTCAGCAGGGACTTTCCTGGTCAGGGTCAGCGAGAAGCCGGGCGCCGACTATGTCCTCTCAGGTACGGCCTCCCTGGCTCTTCTCCCCACTCTGGGCCCTGTGCGCTTGACTTTGGGGCTCCTTGCCCCCAAACCCAGCCCCGCTGGCCTGTGCCCGCCCCTCTGTCTGCCACATCCAAGACTTCCCTCAGGTGGGCGGACCCGCCTGCGGTCCCGGGTCTGCGTTTTCTCACGTCGGGGCTGGGTGTGCCGGGGGCAGGATGCCCCGCGCGGGCACCTCTGGTTCACACATGCCCCCCGCCCCCCCCCAGTGTGGGACGGCCAGGCTGTGCGACACTACAGGATCTGGAGGCGTGCTGGCCGGCTGCACCTCAACCAGGCCGTGTCCTTCCCCAGCCTGTCCGAGCTGCTGGACCACCACACCGCCCAGAGCCTGTCCCATGGCCTCCGGCTCACTGTGCCCTGCAGGAAGGTAGGGCCACCTGCACCGCTGCCCCCACTCTCTGCCCAGCTCCCTCTCTCCTCACGGACATGGGCGGAGGGGGGCAGAGACCTGGCCCCAGGGACTCCGGTCTCAGGAGGCGTGTTCCCGCAGAGCGGCGTGGGGGCAGGGCCGTGCCTCCCTCTGCTGGGCGGCCCTCAGCCCGGGGCCATGGAGAGGCCTGTGCTCCTGGGAGTCTCTCTGGGCCAGTGGGAGCCTGGGGACAAGAACTCTGTGTGACCGGCACTCGGGCCGATGTCACGGGCGTAGAGTGGGCGGGTGAGGGTGCCTGTGGGAGACGGCCAGGCAGCCACACTGAGGGCGGCTCCTGGGAAGGCCTGGCCAGGTGCGGAGCCTCGGGGCATCGCCCTGTGTCCGAGGGTAGATCGGGGCCCCCTAGCCTGCGGTAGAGTGGGCGGGCTAGGTGATGGGGACGGCCCCCTGCCTGTCCATCCAGCACGAGCCCCAGCCCCTGCCCCACTATGACGACTGGGAGCGGCCGCGGGAGGAGTTCACGCTCTGCCGGAAGCTGGGGTCCGGCTACTTCGGGGAGGTCTTCGAAGGGCTCTGGAAGGACCAGGTCCGAGTGGCTATCAAGGTGATTGCTCGAGGTGAGTGTCAGGGGCCCCACAGGGACTGCAGGCCTTGCTCCCGGGGGGCGGGCGGGGCGACAGGCCAGCCTGCCTCTCCAGGCCCCCGAGGCCCCCGCTGCTCAGCGTCTCCAACGGCCACCGCGTGGCCTTCGTTTCCTTTCAATGCGTATGTTTTCACCTAAGTGTGTTTATTTTATGAAGAAAAAATTTTATGTATGTTAGTTTTTGAGAGAGAGAGAGAGAGAGAGAGAGAGAAACAGAGCACAAATAGGGGAGGGGGAGAGAGAGGGAGAATCTGAAGCAGCTCCAGGCCCTGAGCTGTCAGCACAGAACCCGATGCCGGGCTTGAACTCGTGAACCTTGAGATCATGACCCAAGCCAAAGTCAGACGCTTCACCAACTGAGTCACCCAGGCGCCCCTAGAGGCACTTATTTTAAAAGAGAATTTTAAATTCTTTTTTTTTTAAGTTTAGTTTTGTGTATTTTGATAGAGATATAGAGAGAGCAAGCAGGGAGGTGCAGAGAGAGAGGGAGACGGCAAATCCCAAGCAGGCTCCGTGCAGGTCCGATGCAGGGCTCGAACTCATGAACCATGAGATCAACCTGAGCCAAAATCAAGAGTTAGACACTTAACTGACTGAGCCCCCTAGGTGCCCCAGGGAACTTTCAATTCGTAACGCACGTGGAAAGCCATTAAAATAAACAGATCGCTAGAAATCTGAAAAGGTTCACTTAAAATCTCCTGAAAACCCACTAGGGGTTCCGGTCCCCCACTTCAGGGGCAGGGGCAGGGGCACTGTGGGGACACAGCTGGGGGTGAGCCACTCCGCATCGGGCTGGGGACAGGGCGTAAACGTGGAGCCCGGTATGTGGCGAGCGGGAGGTGGGTCCAGCACAGCCTTCCCGTGGACGCCGTGGTGTGGGGCTGGGGTGCCCCCGGGGAGGGTGCCCACACCCACCGAGGCTGCCTGCCCCCACAGATGACCTCCTGCACCAGCACACCTTCCAGGCGGAGATTCGGGCCATGAAGCAGCTTCGGCACAAGCACATCCTGCCGCTGTACGCCGTGGTGTCCGTGGGGGACCCCGTGTACATCGTCACGGAGCTCATGCCCAAGGGGGGCCTGCTGGAGCTGCTGCGAGGTGAGCTGGCCGCTGGGCGGCACTCAGGGTCCCGTTCTGGGGAGGAAGGCGACACGGGTTTGGGGGCCTGGGAAACGTGTGCAAAGAGAGAGAAAACCCAAGTGGGCTCAGTCGGTTGGGCATCTGACTTCGGCTCAGGTCATGATCTCGCCATTCGTGGGTTCGAGTCCGAGCTGTCAGATCGGAGCCTGGAGCCTGCTTCCGATTCTGTCTTCCTCTCTCTGCCCCTCCCCCACTCATGCTCCCTCTCTCTCTCTCTCTGTGTGTCTTTCTCTTGTGTTAAAAATAAAACATTAAAAAGAGTGTTAATAAACAGGAGACACAGAGACAGCCCTGCACAGGGTACGGACAGCCAGGGAGCTGCCAGCCTTACCTGCTCACGAAATGATTTAAAATGCCCTGCGGTAAACGTACCGTCTGCTCTCCATCCACCGTCGGGAGAGCAGAGCGGCGACCCCGGAGCCTCCGTCCACAGTGAGCGGAGGCCACCGGAGGCCATGGCAATCTAACGCCAGGCGGGCCCGGCCCCCCCTCCAGCTTCCAAACATGCAGGCCTGGTTCCCACTGCTTTTCTTTCTGGAAGGTGCTGACCCTTCTTCTGGTGTCCGAGTGTGCACGTGCACTTGCACACACACGTACACAGCCTCACGCACCACACATACCACACACGCGTGTCTCATGGACTCACAGGCCTCATCATCTGTTAACGAGACCTGTTCCCTCATTTAACACCCAGAGCGAACGCGGCCCATCAGCTGAGGCGCCGCAGCGGGGGCTCCCTGCTCACGGGGACCCTTCTCCGAATGGCGGCCCCGCGGCACGCGATGAGCTGCGCCCGCTTCCCGAGTCCCCTCTTGTTGAAGCTTTCTGAGGTTTTCAGTTGTGTGAGGAAGGTCATGAGGAGCGTCTCTGCGCTGACCCTTCTGCATCCCTATCCCTTTGGTACATTCCCAGAGAGGAAACGGGCATGGGGCGCAGGGCATGCGTGGCATCTGGCCCTCCAGCAGGGCCATGACAGGCGCACGGTTCCAGCCTCAAGTCAGGCGGCTGTCCTGTTCCAGCAGCACTCGGGGCCGTGGGGGGAGGGCTCGGCCCCCAGCCCTCTGAGCTCGGCCTTGCCTGGCCTCCGCAGACTCTGACGAGAAAACGCTGCCCGTTTCGGAGCTGGTGGACCTGGCGGCCCAGGTGGCCGAGGGCATGTGCTACCTGGAGTCACAGAATTACATCCACCGGGACCTGGCCGCCAGGAACATCTTTGTGGGGGAAAACAACATCTGCAAAGTCGGGGACTTTGGGCTGGCCAGGCTCATCAAGGTAGGGCCCGGGGAGCCCGCTGGGCGCCCTCTACATGGAGCTGGGGTTCAAGGGAGGCCAGCTGAGCAGGCCCGGGGCGGGACGCTGGGGCTGGCAGGCCTCTCCCGGGGCTGGGAGCTAGGAGGGCAGGGGGAGCTCGCTGGCCAGAGAGCGCAGGAGCCCCCCGAGGAAAGGGAAGCCAGGCGGGGGCCCGTGGGTGCGCCCCCTGCTCATCCGTCCACGCTCTCTTGCGCTCGGCGAGGGGAGAGGCTGGGAGCGGTTTGTGAGCTCAGGGCAGACACCTCCCCCACCGGCCCCCCACAGAAGACACTTTCACGGTGGAGGATTCTGAGGACAAACGTGGACAGAATGCTGTCACGCGCGCCCTCAGCTTCCCAGCCCCATTGAGTGTTTCCGTCTCCACGCTGAGACCCACGTCCACGTGCACACGCTCGGCATCTCAGGGCTCCAGACAGACACAGTCACGCTTCTGACAATTAGTGGGACTCGAGGTCATCACACGGCCCCTCAGAGCGAAGTTTCCAAATTCCTGAAAGCCAAGAACTCTTGTTTGCTGCCCGTGTGGACCCTTCATCACCACTGCTGGGCCTGGTTCTCTGGCTCCCAGAACCCCCTTGTCGGCGGAGCCCTCCACTCAGGGTGGCCTCTGCCTCAGTTGCCCTGGCATTAGGGGTACCGACAGCCAGAGTTCAGGGCCCTTCCATCAGGGGTTGATATCCTGATGCTGTAGTCCTTGATTGTAAGCTGGATGCTTCTAGAAAAGCATCTCCCTCACTCACCTGGTGGCCAGGTGGTCCAGGCTGCCTCTGTGAGCCCACGGTTGGAACACACCTGTGGGCTCCGAGGTGACAGCGTCCCTGCACATGGTCATTCATGCTGGCCGAGCTCTGGGACAGGGACACCACCTGGGAGGCCACGTGTGTCCTGTCCCTTCCTGACCCCCCTCACCCACCCCTCACCCCCAGAATCTAAGGAAAAGCGGTGCTGCTGGTGGCTCAGGGCCTGCTGTCTTCAAGCGCCAGCACCACCTCCCTCTAGTGGCAACCGTGGTGGTGGTGTCAGGAGGGCCGTCACCGTGCCCAGTCTGCTCTGCACCACGAATCTAGCGCCCGTGTGTCCATGCCGCGGGCGCAAAGGCCGCAGGCAGCCCCGGGGCCCCAGCGCATCTCTGCTTGCAGGAGGACATCTACCTTTCCCATGACCGCAACATTCCCTACAAGTGGACTGCCCCGGAGGCCCTCTCCCGGGGGCTCTACTCCATCAAGTCGGACATCTGGTCCTTCGGGATCCTCCTCCATGAGATTTTCAGCAGGGGTCAGATACCCTATGCAGGTACGGCGCCCGACAACGTCCCCCACTGTGGACACGGCGGCAGGTGCCGTCACCTGGGCTTGGGGCATGCACCACTCACTGAGCGCTGGGCTGCCTCCAGACGGTGTCAGGAAGGTGCAGGGGATGCAGTCTCCTGGAAGGGTGGCTGCCTGGGTGAGGGGACCGCACCCCCAGCCCCTCCTGCCGGCCCACCACAGGCATGTCCAACCACGAGGCCTTCCTGAGGGTGGACTCCGGCTACCGCATGCCCTGTCCCCCCGAGAGCCCGCCCACTGCCTACAGGCTGATGCTGTCGTGCTGGCACAGGGACCCCGGGCAGAGGCCTTGCTTCAAAGCTCTGCGGGAGAAGCTCTCCAGCGTCACCAGGTACGAGAACCCACTCTGAAAGGGGCATCCCCTCTGGTGCTGCCTGAGGTTACCAGACCAGGCCCTGTGAGGAGAGGCCTGCGTGCCTTCCTGGACCTCAGATACGGGTACCGGCAGCCCGAAGGTGCAGACGAATTCCCAGAACCAGGCTGAACGCTGCGTCCGGGGGTCCACCCTGCTGTGGGGCGGGGTGAGCAGGCTGCCTGCAGTCTGGGAGCTGAGGCTGCCCACTACTCCTAGAAAGTGCCGGGACCCTCCGCAGCCAACTCCAACCCTCCAGGAACCTGGCAGCTCTTATTATTAAAGGGAGTGGACCTGTCCCTGGTCCTGACCCAAAGCCCACCAGCTGGAGTCAGGACCGGGGCTCAGCTGCCCCAGGTGGGGCACGAAGAGGGGCCTGGATTTTGGCTGGACTCATTCTGGGTCGTGTGCAGCTCCTGACTTGGGAGAGTACTCTGAAAATGGGCTGTTTGGTGTTGGGGCACTGCTGCCGGCCACCCAGGGCCGTGGCTGTCAGCGGCTGCCGCCAGGAGCCCCAAGGGCCTCATCCGGACGCCAGCCAGGAGGCTAGCTAGCGCTCAGGCTACCCTTTGGGGCACCTACCCCATTCTGGGTCCGTCTAAAGTGGGAATGGAGGCCTCCGCTACAGGCCACAGCACAGACTACTGGCTTTGGGACCAGAGGGGAGTGTGGGCAAGGTCCCACGACCCTGAAGCCTACCTGGACACCAGGGTAGACAGGACAAAGGCCCCTAACAGCCATTAGCCACACTGGAAATCCTGGATTGGACTGAACCACTTATAGCACAGAGTGCAGGCAGAGTGGCCAAAGAGGCAGTGGGCTCCCTTGGAGGCCCGTGGAGCCCCCAACCTCATACTTAGCCCCCATCCACGCCCTAGGCTGCCCCACTCCTGACCAACAGACCTGAGCCAATCTCTGCTGGCCACTGAAGGTGTGTGGACACACAGTAAAGCAGCCATGCCCGCCCACGGAGGCTGGCAGAGGATGACACGGCCATACCTTCCTAAGGTCCTGGGTTGGAGTTTGTCCAAAGCCAGGTCACCTGTGCTGGGAAGGCCCCTCGTGAATGGCCCCACACCACTTATGATTCAGTCTTAGCTTTGGTCCCCAACTCTGGGGGACGCGACCCAGGACGTGTCCTACGACAGGGTAGGAGACAATACCCGCACGGGAAGGCTCCTGGAGAGAGCACGGCCCCACGAGGTGCACCACACCAGCTGGGACAGCTCTGGTACTGGCCCCTCGCTGCCCTCCAGGGTGGCCAGGGCAGGGGGGCTTTCCCAAGGTCCTTCTAGGGCACCAGGTCCCTCCAGCTGATGGCCCCCAAACCCACAGGCAGGGCCAGGGCCCCAGTGGCTGCCCCGGAGGCTTCTTGTCCAACTCAACTGCCTGCTCTACCAGGAAGCCCGTCCCTTCTCAGGTGCCAAGGCTCCACACTCGCTGTAGCAGCTTGACCATGTGAACCTGGGCCAGACCCAAGAGGTGGCTCCCCAGCGAGGGAACCCAGGAAGGCCCAACTCTCCACCCCTGCAGGAAGTGAGGTGGAAAAGTGTTCAGGTTTCTCCCACAGGGCCCTGGGGCACCCAGTTCACACACATCCTCAGGGCTACTGGCTGCTTGGAGTTTATTTTCCACTTGGTGCAAGGCACACGGTTACAGGGTGTCGGGGAGGCTTGCGTGTGGCTGGGACAGTAAAGAGTGGGGTTCTCTTAACTTCCTTTTTGGTGTTTTGTTATTTTGATATAAAAGAACCCAAGTGCTTAGCCGCAGCCCCCCTAGTCTAGGAGGGGAGGAGAGGGGAGAGGGGGGAAGAGGAGGGGAGGGAAGGGATGGGGACGGGAGGGGAGGGGAAGGGGGGGGCTCTCCTGAGCCTAGTGCCTCCTGAAGCCTGGCAGGGGCCACTCAGGATTGGGGACCGGTGTTGGCTGTGCCAGGCTGGCCACCAGGTTGCTTCCTCATGGCTTCCAGAGCCGGGTCACAGGGGATCGAACCGCTGGAGGCCTGGGGAGATTCCGAGCTGGGGGAGAGCTTGGGGTCAGAGGGGGCTTCCACCTGCCCCCGCCTCCCAGGCTGGCCCCCAGGAATGCGGACTCACCGTTCTGGGGACTCCAACACTGTAGCCATGAACGGGAGAGTGGACTTCCCGAAAAAGAAGCTTGCCCACCAGTGACCTGGGTCAGCCTTGGGGAGACCTGAAAAAAGGAAAGTAGGGTAGTGGTGCTCCTGCCTATTCCCGGTGGGATCCCTCCAGAAGGTGCCCCCCACCGCAGGGGAGTGGCGCTGCTCACCCGGGTGGTGAGGGACGGCTTCCCCGGGATACTCAGCACTTCCGCAGGAGCTGTTGCTGGAAGTGGAACCCAGGCGGCCTGGAGAGGGGAGGCCTGGTCAGCTCTGCAGGCACCGAGTCCCCTGCCCTGTCCAGCAGGCCAAGCGCTGGCTTTGCTGGCAGCGCAGCGGCAGAGCCTGAGCTCCTCGGCCGTCCCCGCCCCCACAAGACCTGTAGGGCAGAGGGCGAGGGGGCTTACTTACGCCGGTAATAGTCGTGGGTGGCCACGAGCGAGCCGCTGGAGGGGATGGCTGCCATGCTGTCGCTTGTGGGCTGGTGGAAACCTGCGCACGCAGGGGTCGGGGAGCCCCCCGGGTCACCCGCCGGCCTTCGAGAGGGGCGGTCCCCACTCGGGAGACCGCCCCCCCACAGACTCCCGGGTCCACGACACAGAGTTTATTGACCGAGAGGAGGCGGGGCCCGAGCCCGGAACTCCCGATCGCCTTCGCCGTGCAGGGCGCGGGCGGCTCCAACCGGCCCGAACCGGCCGCGCGGGAGCAACAAAGGCGCTTTGTGCGCGGGGTCCCCGGCCCGGGGCTCCCGGCACCTGCCCAGCCCGCCCGGCCCCAGCCCACCCCACGCCCCCGGCCGTCCTGCCTTCTGTCCGCCAGTCGGTCTGTCCCGCCGGCCGGGGCGCACGGGGCCGTTTCCCGCCGCCCACTCGGGCCGACCCCACCGACGCGCCGCCCGGGTCCTCACCTTGGCGGCGACCCCTCGCGGGCCTCGGCGCGCGATCACGGGTGGCGGGGACGGGGACGGGGACGCTAGGCAACGGAGCCCATTTGCAGAGCAGACAGCCCAAGACCGCTCCACAACCGAAGCGCGCGCGGAGTGCGCACGCGCGGACGCGCCCACCTATAAGTCTCATCACGAGGGCGGGGACAGTCGAGGCCCCGCCCCGAGTCTGGCCCCCGCCCATCTCGTCCAAGACACACCCCCATTCTCTTACCCCCGCCTCCGCGAGGCCCCGCCCCGAGCTCGGCCCGGGGCCCCTCCAGCCCCATTCGGCCCCGCCCCTCGGTCCGGCCGAGCCCCGCCCTCGGTGACCTGGCTCGCGCAGCCTGGCCTGGGTGCAGCGCAGCCCTGCGGCGTCGATCCAGTTTGGGACCGCCTGGGAAGCCCGTCTCAGCCTGGCCTCGGATTGGAGCGCTTAAATGACCTCCCTACCCCGTCCCGGAGCAGTGCCTATCTTGCCACCTTCCTTGCCCTAGAGACTCTCCCTTCCAAGATCAAAGCTTGTCCACTTTTCCAGAAACTCCGGGACCCCAGGTGCTCCAACCTGTCTCGACCTCTCCAGCCTTTCGAAGGCAGTGGGGGCGCTGGACCTGGACACACAGGCCCAGCCTCTGCGGTGCCTTTCTCCTCCTGCCTTCTCCCCTTCGGATGGGGCCGGCCCCACTCTCACCCAGGACAGACTGGGGCCTCTGCTCCCTGTGCCCAGCCCTCCAACCAGATGTGGGCCCCCAGCAGCGTCCCCTCCCTGACGCTGTGGGCGCTGGGCGGTGCCTGGAGCCCTCCAGCTGGCCTCCTAGCAGACGAAGCCCTTCTGGGGTGTCCCCCTCGCAGTCTGGTGGCTCTGGGACCCACACCTCAGACCTCCGGCTTCAGCCAGCACCCCAGCCTCCCCCTGCTTGTGAGGCACAGCTTGCAGGGGAGGGCGGGGGTGGAAGGGCAGCAGGGCCAGGGAAGGGGGCTTATCTGAGTGGGTGCAGGCAAGGAGCTGCCATCCGGGGGTGTCTCCCCCAGCGGGAGCAGAGGCCCCCTGTTTGGGGCAACCCTGGAAGGTGCCCTGCACTGTCTGGGGCCTTGCCACACCCTGATTTGTCAATTGGGGCGACAGCTTCCTTTTCGGCAGTGGAAATCAGCCGCCTCTGCTCCCCTCGAAGGCCCCAAGCCCTACCCTCCTCTGCAGGGACACGCATACTTGGCGTTTTGCATTCTAGGCCCTGGCTGGGCAGTATCTCCCTGATGGTTGGGAAGGTCTTAAGAAGTCTCTGGGGGCCTTGGGGGAGAGGCCAGGAGGATCTCATGACCCCTTCTGCCAGGCCTTCCTTCCACATCTTCAGACCCCATCAAGGACCCCTCCAGGATTCCTGGACCTCAGTCCACTCAGCAGACAGGAAGTCAAGGCCTCGGGAGGGGAGGGACCCGGCAGACCCTGGATGTGACCCTTTACCTGGCTGGGTGGGGGTCAAGGCTTCAGACTTTCTGATCGGGACCGGGCTTGGGCTGCGGTGGGGCCCAGGGCACTGTAAGAGGAGCTGCAGTCTGGGTAATGCTCACTCCTTCTCCACCTTCACCCTCTCTTCCCCGTGGGCCAGTCCCCTGCTGGCAGCTCTGGGGACTCTCATGCAGGGGGTCAACGGGATCACACATACGGAGGAGACAATTTGGCACCTGCCAGCTTGCTCACGTGTCACGGCAACCCCTGAGCCTGCCTCACAGCCGATGGCCATCCCCTCTCATTGACTCCCAGTGCCTCCAGTTTGGTTTCCTGTCCCTGCTTTGGGCTAATTCTAGATCATAAGCCAAGTGTGACTTTAGTGCAAAGCAAATTTAATTGTTAAGGGACGTGTGTCATCCTCCCCCTCACTCTCGCACTCACCACACCTGGAGCCACACCATCAGGTTAGTGGGTAGGTGGGGCCCATGCTGGGAGCTGGCGTCGGCTCCAGGGCCAGCCCCTGACCGCACGCTGGCCTGGGATGGGCCACAGCACGCTCCCGCCTCAGCAGGCCCACACGCACCCCCCTAACTTGCCGGGTGCCTGTGCCTTTGCCTGACTCATCCTCCCCTGAGAAGCAGGACCGGGCGCTGGCAGCATCCGGGCCCCCTCCCATGCTAGGGGCAGCTCCTGGTAGGCTTGAAGCATGGGTGGACTTGGTGTTTTGTGGTTCACAAGGGTGTCTGGGTGTCAGCTCCGTGCTGGGTGCTGTGGGGGGAACCAAGGCCAACAGCATGGCATTCACTGCTCAGTAAAGACACAGAGAGCCAGGCAGGGATGTGTGTGTGGGGGGGGTCCTCTCATGTCCCCAGGAACACAGAGATGGCCCTGACTCAGACCTGGGGCTGTTCTGGCAGTCAGTACATTGCTTTGTTGAATTATCTACTATGAGCAAATAGCTGAGCCAGACAGGAGTGCAAAGCCAGTCCGGAGGGCAGGGGGACCCAGTGTGGTGAGGCGAGACAGCAGAGGGGGTGTCAGGTTTAAGATGAGGTCCGAGGAAGGTGGAGATGGGGGGAGGGACCAGCAGGGACACCCCAAAATCCAGCTCAGTGCTGCTGAGCAAAAGTGGGGAGGCTGGTAGACCGTGGGAGGGGGAGGGGCCGCAGCAGGGCCCCTGATTGGAGAGGCAGCCAGGCTGCTCACTGGGGCCGTCGAGGGCCACTCATAAGGCAGATCGGTCAGTGTACTTGACACTAGGACAGAGGAATATTCTAGTAAGGCCCTCAGCCCCCGGGCTTTGCCCCTGCCCTGGCGCTCTGTGTCCCTGAGGCCCGTGGCTGGTGTGTGACTGTCTTGGGATGTGTCTCACACATGCGTCCCACAGGACTGTGCTTTCAGGACTGGAGAGGCCAGCGTGAGGGGCCTGCCCAGGACCTTGGACAGCTCATACGGCCAGAAAGTGGGGTCAGGACATGGGGCTCAGGCCACCGTCTGTGAGGGGTGCCTGCTCTGAATCCTGGGCATGGTGGCTACTCAAAAGGGGCACAGCTGGGGTTGGAGGGTGGTGGCAAAGGCTGATGTCACCCCCAAAGGGCCAGGGTGGGTCAAAGAGAACTGGGGGTGGGGAGACAGCTATGTGAGCAGGAGGACAGGCTGGGGCCCCTGGGACAGACCCACCCTGTGGGGGGTTCTGAGCAGAGAAAGCTGAGATTGGGGGCTTTCCAGAAGGATGGGGTCAGCTTGGGGCTCCCAGGGGGTTGCCAGGCCTCTGCTGGAAGGGGCTTGGTGCTGGAGGCTGGATCGAACCTCGCTGTTTGCCTTCCTGGCTGACTCGTCTGTCTGTCCTTCTAGAGCTTGTGGGAAGCCTGCTGTGTGTGGCAGTGCGAGGCCCGCGTGTGCAGAGCCAGATGAGTGGGAGGCCCTGCTCTCCCTGGGCTCGGTCCCGAGCTTGAGAACATGCTGTCACAGCCCCAGGGCAGGGAGGTGTGCAGGCCCTGGACCCAGAATCCCTCACACACTGGGCTCAGCTTCGGGGAGGTTGGGGCTACGTCCTGTCCCCGGGGGGAGGGGGGGAGCAGAGGGCGAGGCGTCCTACTGACTCCCCCCGAGTGGGCATAGCAGGCCCTGCAGCCTGGGCGGCCCTGCCCCTGAGGCCTTGAAGCTCCTCCTTGGGCTGCGCTCACAAACAGTGCCTGGCCCCTGGGAGGGCCCTGATGCAGCTACTCCCTAGGGGACCCAGGCCTGTGCCTCTTGGGGGCACCTGGGGGCAGAGGCTTCTGGGAGAAATGTAGAAGGGCCAGGCAGTTGGACTCCCCACCCCCCTCCTCCAGACCCTCTACCCCCGGCAGCGCCGCCTCCATCGCATGGACAGAAGCTGTGGAATCTCGGAGAGACCCGGAGGGTCTGCAGGCGGGGCCTCTCTCGGAGCTGGGACTTCCTGACGCTTTCTCCCTCTTCCACGTGCGAAAGCCTGTCATACAAACACAGCCACAGTGCACTTGGTGCTCTTCACTTGGATTTCTTAGATTTGGTTCCGTTCACACTGACCCTCTAGCTCCAGCCAGGCCCTTCCTCAGGCCGCATGACACCCCCCCACCGACTGGGTGCAGACATGTGCGGGTCTGGACGCCGGGCAGAGCGCGTGAGCCTCTTCTAGGGCTGAGGGCAAGGCCAGCCATGCCCGAGGGTCACCCTGAGGTAGGCCGTGTCTGGGGCGTGGGGCAGGCAGGACACTTGGCCTCCACCTGGCTGTGGCCACCTCCCACCCAGGGCTCCCTCTTGTAGGAGTGTCTGAGCCAGATGCTCAGGAGCAGAAACGAGATGGAGTCTGAGATGCAGGCTGCATTCTGGGCAGGGAGCTGAGGGGCAGTGTGGCCAGCGGGGAGCCTGGGAGTGAGTAGGGACAGTTAGGGGTGGCCTGTCACCGGCCCCCACCCCACTCAGACCCGGCGCAGAGGCCTGGGGAGGATCCTGAGGAAGGCGGCTCTGTGGCCTGTGGTGGAGGCCAGCCCTGTGGGAGCCAGCACTGAGGGCTGCGTGCCGACCAGCACTGAGGGCTGCGTGCCGACCACCCCGGCCACGCAGCGAGGCTTTCCCTGGTGAAGCGCGTCTCCCGTCTCCCCAGGCCACCCTCCAGCTGCCGCTGGACCAGCCTGACACATCTCCAACCTCACCAGCATCTTCAAGAACAGAAAGTCGGAAGGGAGATGTGTTATTTCTTTAAAGTGCAAACATAAAAGCTGCATTTACTAAGCCAGGAGGGTGGGGGTCGGCCAGTCCCTCCCCTTAGTGTCAGGGACCCAGAAGGAGGGTCGTGGGACATCCTAGTTAGAGTGGGGACCCACCACCCTGGCGCATCCCAGCCTGTGTGCCGATGGTGTGGGATGGCAGCCGTCTGGTGTCCCCCAAGGCACCAAGAGGAGGAGTCAGGATCGCTGTCCCACAGGCCGGGCCTCAGGGGTGGCTCCAGCATGGGGGGGCCATGTGAGGCCTGGGGTGGAACCTGCCTGCACCTGCTGCTGGCTGTGGGACCCCGACCCAGCTGGCCGCTCAGTGTCTGGGACGTGGCACCTCAGCTTGCATGGGTCGCCCTTCCCTTCCGGGGGCGCCGAGGGGACGGCGGCCACGTGCTGGGGGTTGTCGTGTGCTCAGGGTGCGCAGGGCTGAGTTCTGTGTCGGGAAACAGTACCTGAGCCTCCAGCCCCTGGGGAAACGCTGACAGGAAGATCATTCAGTGAGGCAGAGACGTGCGTGCTGCGCCGGGCTGGTCACACAGGTGGGGGACGAAGCTGCGGGGTGGCAGGGAAGGGCGCGGGCCCTGGAGCTGCTGGGGCTGGGGCGGAGGCCCAACTGCGGAGCAGGCAGGTGACATTCTGGAGCCTCCACTCCCTTCGGGGGAGAGTGAGAGGTAAGTGATGACCGTCTGTCCAAGCAGGTGTTCCGTGGAGGCGGGCGGGGGGAGGCAAGGCTCACAGTGCCGCTCCTCACCGGCCCGAGGCTGTCCCTGTGCGTGGATTGTCACTCTGGCCGCAGGTGTTTGCACTGACGCAAGACTTGTACGGAAGCCGGAGGCCAGGGCTGGGGCCCTCATGCCCCAGGTGGCTCCTCCAGCACCCGCTGGCGCCTCTGTAGGTGATGTCACCGTTTGCAGAAGAAAAAAATAAAACTACTGACTGGTGTTTGATGGGCGCCTGCTCCGCGGGGCGCTGTGTGTGGCCAGCCGGTATCCTGGGGGCAGGGAGCCCACCGCGATCCCGGATTTCTTCCCTGTGAGGTGGGGAGAGCCTGACTCACGGAGCTGTTTTGAGGCTAAGACGCTTCATGTAAACGCTTAGACCAGCGCTGAGCACAGAAGGTTAGACACAGTCTTTCATGGTTATTCATTTTTGAGAGACAGCGAGACAGAGTGTGAGTGGGGGAGGGGCAGAGAGAGAGGGAGACACAGAATCCGAAGCAGCTCCAGGCTCCGAGCTGTCAGCACAGAGCCCGACCCGGGGCTCGAACCCACAGACCATGAGATCATGACCCGAGCCGAAGTCGGACGCTTAACTGACTGAGCCCCCCAGGCGCCCCAGACATGAGCTTTTATTAACAGTGCTTTTCACTGCTGGGAATAACCTAATCTGAGTACATGTTGGTTAAACAAAATCTACAGGAATAGAGGCAGTGCCCCCAGTGGCTAAGAAAGGATTGGTCACGTAGTGACATTTCATAAATATAGTTGATGAAAGCCTGAATTGAGTAACAAAAGAAATTACAGATTTCTGGCATGAAGGAGTGAGGAGGCCAACACACATCCCCCCAAATGCGACTATAAACCTGGAAAAAACGGTCAGAAATGACCATTTTAGTGCTCAAGGCACACCACACATTGAAAAGAGTTCATTCATCAAAAATTCTGACTTTCAGGATAAAACCCAAAGTTAGTTGGCATAAAAGCGCCAGGAAAGTCTCAGCCCATGTGGGAAACAGTGAGCGCGGCCCCGCGGGCCTGGACTCTGGGTGACCCCACACAGGCTCCAGGGCAGCTGCTACGGCCGCCACCGGGAGCAGCCAGATCGCGTTCCGGGGAGTGAGGGGGGCGAGCGCGGACAGGACCCAGCCTCTGCTGGGTGAGGGCTTGGCAGATGAGACCAGAAAGAAAGGTTTCCGGTCTGAGACCAAGCACTGATGGAGAACTCGCGCCCGGAGGTCCGGCGCTGTGCGCGATGGGGAAGCCCGCTCCCTCCTCCAGGACTGGAACAGGGCGAGGAGGGCTGCTCTCCCCACCACTCCCCCACCTCCTGGGGGTCCTGGCCAGTACGATGGGGCAAGAAAAAGGAGCAAAAGGCATCTGGCTTGAAAAAGAGAAATACAAGCGTCCCGACTCACCCACCCCACGACGTCGTGGCGAGCGCTGGAGCAGGCGCAAGGCAGGCCGGCCGCATTTTGACACGTCAGCAATTTATATCTAGAAGGAGACTCTTTTTTATTTTTTATTTGTTTAAGTTTATTAACCCATTTTTAGAGAGAGAGGAGAGAGAGCGAGAGAGCGAGCAAGTGTGTGAGTGGCGGAGGGGCAGAGGGAGAGAGAATCCCAAGCAGGCTCCCCGCTCTCAGTGCAGAGCCTGATGCAGGGCTCAATCCCGCGACCCTGGGATCACGACCTGGCCTGAAATCAGGAGTCTGACACTCAACCGACTGAGCCACGGAGGCGCCCCGTGGATCAGCACGCGGGGTTGTAAAACATACCATTTTTAATAGGTACCCTCTGTCCATGAAACACTTAAGTATAAACCTAGCAAACGTGGGTGCCAAAAGTGAAATGCTAATGAAAAATATCAAACCAGACCTAAGTAAACGGAGACTGAACACGGTAAAGATCAGTTCCCAGACCTAGGGAAATGCCAATTCAAATTCCCGCAGGATTGGTGAAGATATCGACAAGCAGATCCTGGAATTAGTGTGAAAGACAAACAAGCTATAATAACTGAAACATGTTTGAAGGAGAAGAATGTGGAGAAATCATGGTACCCAGGTCCTTTTACGGAGGGCAAGGTGCCGGGACACACACATCACCACGTTCAGGTGTGCAGTTTGCACACTCACGGTATAGCACACCCGTCACCTCTGCCAAGTTCAAAGCACCTGTGGCCACTCGACAGAGCCTTCCTCCCGAGCCCTGGGAACCGCTAACCTGTGTCTGTCTCCATGGACACA
>NC_043711.1:105611060-105630207 GCF_006229205.1 Suricata suricatta | reverse complement strand
TGGGTCAGCACCTGGGTCGGCGGGTGGGTTGGCGCGTGGGTCAGCACTTTAGTTTTTTCGAACAGTTTCTATTGTGGTAAAATACACATGACAAAATTTACCACCTGGACCATTTTTCAGTGTGTGGTTCAGGGGCATTAAACGTGCTCCCAGCATCGTGCAGCCCTCAGAGCCACCTGCGTCCACGGTGGTTTCATCTGCAGAAGCGGCGACTCTGTCCCCATTGGCGCTGACCCCTGGCCCCGTGTCCAGTCTCCCCGGCAGCCACCTTTCGGCCCTCCGTCCCGTGACTTTGGCGCCAGCAGCTCCTGTCTGGTGGCTGGCGGTCCTTCCCTCTGCAGCCTCGGGTTTAACTTGTGCTTCTCCTGCTAGCTCCTCACGTCTGAACGTTACATTGTTGACACGGGGCTTTCTTGTGTTTTCACATGTGTTTATCGCTCTAGACGTCCCTACCGGTATTTTTGCCGAGTCTCTCATGTTCTGATACTTTACGTTTTCCTTTTCTCTCATCCCTAAGTATCTTTGGAGTTTCCTTGTGATTTCTTCAAGAGCGTGCTGTTTAGTTGGTTCAAACTCGTAGAGTTTCTACTTCGTCCTGTTGTGACCCAAGGAGGTAATTTGTGGATCTTTTAAAATCCACCAGGACGCAGTCTGGGGCCTGACGTCAGGCCTCGGCCGGAGACCTTCCCGCGGGCCGCTGGCGCGGGCTCTCTGTGTGTCTCCCAGCTGCTGGGCTGTGGTGTCGCGTCCTGCTCCCTTGCCTCCTTTCCGCCTGGTTGCTTCGTCGTTATGGAGAGTGGGGAGCCCGTGTCTCCAACTATTGTCGTAGAAATGTCTCTCTCCCTTCAGCTCTGTCAGTTTGGGTTCGTGTATTTTGCTGACCTGTTATTAGGGTCAAAGTGACTAATAATGTTCACCATCTTTTCATGTGCCATCGGCCATACTCAGATCTCCTTTGGTTAAAGGTGTTTCATATCCCCCGCCCATTTTTCAAAAATAATTTACTCATTTATTTTTGAGAGAGAGACAGAACATGAGCAGGGGAGGAGCAGAGACAGAGGGAGACAGAATCCGAAGCAGGCTCTGGACTCTGAGCTGTCAGCACAGAGCCCGACGTGGGGCTCGAACCCATGAACCATGAGATCATGACCTGAGCTGGAGTCGGACCTTTAACTGATTGAGCCCCCAGGCGCCCCCCGCCCCACCCTTTATGAAATTGAGTTGTAAGAGTTCCTTATATCTCCTGGAGACTAGACCCTTATCCAACACGATCTGTAAATATTTTCTCCCGTTCGGAAGGGTTTTTTTTTGCTTTCTTAAAAGCATCCCTTTTTTGCCCAGAAGCTAAACATTTTGAAGTCCGGGTTACTTACTATTTATTTTGTTGCCCGTGTATTTGGTGCCACATCTGAGAAACCGCTGCCAAATCCCAAGGTCATGAAGGTTTACACCTGTGTTCTCTTCTAACCATTCTACAGTTTTATCAGGTCTTGGATCCATTTTGAATTAATTGTTGTATTTGGCACGAGGTAGGAATCCAAATTCACCCTTTCATGTGTGTTTACCCAGTGATCACAGGGCCGTTTGTTGAAGAGACCACGGTCTCCACACGAGGCCTGAGTTTAGCAGTTGCTATAAGACTGTGATAATCAGGTCAGTGTGGCCTTGGTCAAGACATGGACATAAATCGATGTGACAGAAGAGAGTCCAGAAACAGCCCTCCCACACACATGCCCAACTGTGTTTGGGAAGATGCAAAAGCAATTGGACAGAGAAAGTAAAAAATTTTTAACGGGTGTGCTGGGAGCCCTGGACATCCTTATGCAAGAAAAATACCGGACCTAAATCTCACACCTTCTACAAAAATGAACTCAAGATAATGTCTCCAAGTGTGACACGTACAACTACACAGCTCTGGAGGAAAATATGGGAGAAAACCTTTGTGATCTGGGGTTACCCAGTGTCAAAAGCGTGAAAAGCATGATCCATATAAGAAAAATTCTGGTGAACTGGACGTTATCAGAATGGAAAATCCTGTGCTGTGGAATGATCACGTATAAAAAGACAAGCCACCGACAGAGAGGAAATGTTTGCAAATCGAATATCTAACAAAGAATTAAGAAAATTTTAACAATTATTTACTGTTGGGAGACAGGGGGAGAGAGAGAGAGAGCAAGAGCACAGGCAGGGGAGGGGCAGAGAGAGAGACAGAATCGGAAGCAGACTCCAGGATCCAAGCTGTGAGCACAGAGCCAGACGCGGGGCTCGAACCCATGAACCGCGTGATTATGACCTGAGCTGAATTTGGACACTCAACCAACTGAGCCCCCCAGGCGCCCCTAGTTTAGCAGTTTCTTTTTTTTTAAGTTTTTTAAATGTTTTATTTATTTTTGATACAGAGAGAGACAGAGCATGAGGGGGGGAGGGGCAGAGAGAGAAGGAGACACAGAACCCGAAGCAGGCTCCAGGCTCTGAGCTAGTGGTCAGCACAGAGCCCGACGCGGGGCTCGAACCCACGAACGTGAGATCTGACCTGAGCCGAAGCCGGAGGCTTAACCGACTGAGCCACCCAGGCGCCCAGGCAGTTTCTTAACAGGTTGAACACACACCTGTCACATGACCCGGCAACCCTACTCCTGGCATTTGTCCAAGAGAAACCCAAACACGTTCACACAAAAGCTTGGGAACCAATGTCGGCGGCAGCTTTACTCATAACTGCCCGAACTGGAGGCACCCCAAACGGTTCAGGGAAGGGGCAGGCTGTAGCCTGTGGCCTCGCCATACACGGGCGAGTACCCACCGATAAAAAGGAACGAACGCTTGTGACACAGAGACCTGGGTGAACCTCCAAGGTGTCTGCTGAGGGGAAGAGACCCCGCTCAAAAGGGGCAGAGTGTAGGCTTCCGTTCAGTGGAGTTCTCGAGACAAAGCCACGGTGACCGGGGGCAGGTCAGGGGCTGCTGGGGGCCGTCTGAGCACGAAGGGAGAGTGCGGAGGAGGGTTTTGGGGGATGGGACAGTCTGGGTCCTGGTCACCGCGGCCGCAGTCATCTGCACACGTGCTAACATTCATCCAACCGTCTGCTCCCCGAGAGTCCGTTTTTGTGGGACAACTTAAAAAGACAAAAACAAGAAATAATTCAGAAAGCACAGCCGCCGTAGTAAAACTTGATTCGGGTAAGAATCCTCAGCGAGTGCTGGGTTGGGAGAGGATTTCGATGAGGAACGGGGTGTCTGCAGAATCCAAGGGCACTCTCCTTATTAGCTCATGCTTACAAGGAAAATTAACTTTGCTCTAGGAAAAGCAAGCGGCCACACCCTGAGTGGTCAGGGGTGACGTCACTGCCAACCAACTAACTGACGTCCGTCCGCGCCCCTTCGGATGCGTGGGGGGACGCGGGCTGCTCGCAGGGTACCCCCCCCAGAAAAATAAGCTGGAATTTATTCAAGCAGAAACATCAGAAGCTCCCGGAGAGGGAGCTCTTCAAAGCAACTGGCTTCAACTCTTAAAAATGTCAGTGTCCTAAGAGACGTAGATGGTAGAGGAACTATTGGGACACGTGACCTGGGACACCGGCGAGCAGCCCCGGACCTGGGAAAGCCACTGTGGTGGCTGGCGCCTTCGGAACAAGGATCGTAGACTGATGCGCTGAGAGGTGCGGGCGATGGTTTATGCAGCCTCTGCCCACGGGGCTGGGAAAAAAGAACATGCATAGACACACGCACGGAGAATGGTGATGCCGGTGGGCGGCGGCGACAATGGGGTGCTCCCGACGCCTGGGGCACCTACTCTTGCAACATTTGTCTAAGTTGGCAACGATCTCAGAATCAGTAGTGGACATGCGCGGAATCTACTTCCGGTTCTGACCGCAGCGAGGCCCCGGGCGGCAGGCCAGCCCGTCTCCGGGAGCAAGCGGGGAGCCAGACCAACGGTGCCACAGCCCCAGGCAGCGGGGGCGAGGGAGCAGGGGTGCGGGTAGAGGGAAGTGGGCTCAGTGACCCTGGCTCAGGGTCATCCAAGTGGGCGCAGAGGCAAGGCTGGAGCGCAGGTGGGGAGCGGCTCAGGTCTGCGGCTTCGGGCTGGGGGCGGCCCCTGGGGGGCCCACAGAGATCGGACACTATGGTCTGTGTACCAGTTAGTTATCCATTGCTGCGTAACAAACAATCACAGGGTTAGTGGCTTTAAAAAACATGCATTTATTGGGGCGCCTGGGTGGCTCAGTCGGTTAAACGTCCGACTTCAGCTCCATGGTCTCGCAGTTTGTGGGTTCGAGCCCCGTGTCGGGCTCTGTGCTGACAGCTTAGAGCCTGGAGCTGCTTCAGAGTCTATGTCTCCCTCTCTCTGTCCCTCCCCTGTTCATGCTCTGTCTCTCTCAAAAATGAATAAACTTAAACAAACAGACAAACATGCGTTTATTCTCCGTGCCCAGCTCCCTGGGCAGGAGGCCGGGCACGGCCCACCCGGGTCCTCTGCTCGGGCTCCAGAAGTGTGCAATCAAACTGTCAGGTTTCCTGATGAGGCTCCGGGTCCTCTTCTAAGGTCACGTGGCTGCTTTCTTCTGCTGGACAGCGGGAGGCCACTCTCAGCTCTTAGGGGCTGCCAGACCCCTGGCCTGCGGCCCCTTACGCGCCTTCTCACATCCTGTTTAGCTCACTTGTTCAAGGCCAGGAGGAGAATCCCTGGTCCTGCCTGTCTGTCAAGACAGGGTCTGAAGTAACCGAGGCCACGTCGGGGGGTTCTCGCTCACCACCCCTGGTTTGTTCTGTCGGCTGGATGCAGGCCACCGCTCTTCCTGCGCTCCAGGGGAAGAAGTGATTCCAGGGCCCGAATCCTGGGGGGATGAGTCGGCATTGGAGCCAAAATATCAGAAGACACGCCATGCGGGGCAGCCCTGGCATCTGGACCTGGCCGGGACAGCCAGGCCTTCGACTTAGGTCTTTAAGAGAAAAGCCGACACGGGCATTGGCTGGCCTAGTAGGTGGAGCACACAACTCCTGGCCCTGAGTTCAAGCCCGATGTCGGGTGTAGAGATCACTTAAATAAATCAAACTTAAAAAAGAGAGAGAGATGGGGTTCCTGGGTGGCTCAGTCAACTATGGTTCAGATCATGACCTTGCAGTTCTTGAGTTCAAGCCCCCGGTGGGCTCTGTGCAGGCAGCTCAGAGCCTGGAGCCTGTTTCGGATTCTGTGTCTCCCTCTCTCTCTTGGCCCCTCCCCCGCTCATGCTCTGTCTCTTTCAAAAATAAACATTAAAAGAGAGAGAGAAGAGTACCAGCCACAGTCATGTCTACTCTAGGACCATCTAAGAAAAGTTGAAGCTGAGCCTCATAAAGAGCTGGGGGACCAAGATTGAAAGTTGAACCTGGGGCGCCTGGTGGCTCAGTCAGTTGAGCGTCCGACTTCCGCTCAGGCCATGATCTCACGTTCACGGGTTCGAGCCCCGCGTTGGGCTCTGTGCTGACAGCTCAGAGCGTGGAGCCTGTCTTCAGATTCTGTGTCTCCCTCTCTCTGCCCCTCCCCGCCCATGTTCTCTCTCTCTCTCTCTCTCTCTCAAAAATAAATAAAAACATTAAAAAAAAAGTTGAGCCTGATCGATCTGAGGGAAGTCGTGTTGGGTGCCCCACAGATCAACACCGAAAAGCACAAAAACAAGCCCACACAGGTCCAGGGACTGAACGGCTGCAGAAATAAGAACCGGCGCCCTTCAGAGAAAGATAACCGAATAGCGAGTCTTTACAGAATGTCCAGTATTCAGCCCAAAATTCCTAGATGTGCAAAGAAATCCCCTCATCCCGGCGAAGAAAACAGCCAGCTCTCTGTTAATTTTCTCTCAGCTGTGGATCTGCCCTCATCACCTGCCCTACGGAACGGTCTGCTCGCCGTAAAGCAGAAATACTTGGAGTAGTTCTGTCTGTGACCACAGAGCAGGTATCGAAGCGGGAGTTTAGAGGCGGTGGACAAGTGACCGCGCTACCTGTGGCTCAGTCCTCACACAGATTCCCGCCCAGCTGCGCACAGCGACACCGGACGTGGAACCCTGTGCGGCAGTGAGAAGAAACAGCTACCATGTAGACCGGGCATATGACGTCTGAGGGCAGACAACGTGATCTCTGGTCTGTGAAGCCGGGACAGCGGTCCCCTCTGAGGGCACGAGGGAGTGTTCTGTTTCTCCATCTGGGTGTCGAGTTACATTTGTAATTTGTGCACTTTTCTCTAAATATTTCCAAGGACCGTGTCCCCAGCCTTTTCCCTGGCCAAAGACCACCTCCTCTGTCTTGCTGGTAGGGGGTGGGGGGAGGTGTCCCCTGGGGCCGGGGAGGCTCTGGGCCTCCACCACGGATGGGGGCGATGGCTCGGGCAGCCTCCTGTCCTGGTGGGTCACCTGGACCCCCACAGGCCCTCCTGCTCTGGAGGCGGGTATTCCCAGTTGCCCCCCCCAACCCCGCCGGGGCTGCTCTACCTACACGGTGAAAACACGGGCCCAGAGTTGCTAAGGAGCTTCGGGGTCCCCAGGGCAGTCCACCTGGAGACGCTCCTCCCTGAACTGAGCACCGTGGCCTCTCCCTGCACTGCCGAGAAGTGGGCGGTGGGCCTGCAGACCCTCCCCAGGGGCTCCCTCAGTCTCTGGGCCCCACCACAGGGGCTGCCTCTTCTTGGCCAGAGAGGCTGACCCGTCATCCTCTGGCCTCCCCCAGTCTGTCATGGACCAAATGGGAGGGACCTGGGCCCCCCGCTCTTGGTTTCAGGCTGGAGCCCTGGATTCTGGGGAGCTCAGAGGGCAAAGCCCTAAGGCCCTTCCCCTGTGGCAGGAAGCATCGGTTAAACTGAGGGCGGGGGGGGGGGGGGGGGGGGGGGGGGGGGGGGGGGGGGGCGGAGCTGCCTGCTCCTTTGCCATGGCAACAGTGCCCCCCCCCAGCTGCTGGGGGGACAGATGGCCCCAGGGAGCTGGTGGCGGGAAGGCAAACCCTGCTGAACTTCCCTTCTCAGAGGGCTGCGTCCCCCTCCTATCCCTGGGGCTTCCCTGGCAGACTGGCCTCACGCCCTCCAGGCACGCTGGGTTTCTTAAGGCGGCGTGTTTGGGCACCTGGATTGTCTTGTAAGTCACCCGGGGCCCGGTCCACGTTACCCAGGGACGCAGCACAGGGCTGGCCATACAGTGGGGCCCCTGCCTAGCCTCGGGAGTCTAGCTGGGGTGCAAGTGGCCCGCCCCCCACCCCCCTCCAGCCCCGCCCCCAGGGGCTACCAGGCCCTGCCCACTGCCCCCTCCGGCCCCCCTTCTCTGATTTGGGGCCACTTCTCGCATTTCCGAGGAGCGTTCTCACCATGGACACCCTCTAATGCGCGGCCTCAGGGGCAGCTCAGTTCCCTGGTTGTCCAGCCTTGTGTACTGGGGGCGGGAGGACCTTGACCCCAAGGCTGTCCAGGGTCCTGCTGCCCAGGTAGGCTGGGCGATGAGAGGCTACTGACCTTGCACGTGAGGGTGAGCTCCGGAAGCCTGCGGCCCAAGGCCAGGAGCTGAGGTCATTCTGGAGGGTGCGCTCAGCCCTGACCCCCATCCTGCCCCAGAGCCACTGCCTGGGCAGCAGCTACCAGAGTGCCCACTGGCCTTGGCGCCGCAGGAAGGCACACGCACAGGTGGTCAGTTATGCATTCGCAGGTTATTATTAACCCAGCAGTGACATCACCGGCAGCCAATAGGAGGAGGGTTTATTTCCAGGCCGACAGCTTGATAACGGTTAATTTTAGCTGGATCCTCTTTCCCCAGGCTCGTGAAGCCTCAGCCAGCCAAAGGGGGGCTGCTTGTGTCTCCCCAAACAGCTTGCGGCTGGGGGCAGCTGGGGGGGCACGGGAGGGGGCGGAGAGGCGCTGTGAGGCTGTGCCAGGCTGGTGGCCCCTTCTTTGCTCCTCCCGCTGTCCTAACCAACCCCTTGGCTGCTATGGGGTCCGTTGTGACTAGAGGCTGAGATTTGGGAGGAGTGGGGGAGGCACGGCAAGCCTGGCTTGGGGGCCGGGAGGGGCACAGGTGGGAACCAGTGGGCGTGTGTGCAGGAGCAGCGTTGGCAGGACCCCGGCCTTCCCAGCGGACTGCAGGCTCCGCTCTCCTTGCTGCGTGCCCTTCGGCACTGGGGCTTGCCTGTGTGGCCAGCTGACGCTTGG
Organism: Suricata suricatta; assembly: GCF_006229205.1. NCBI lineage: Eukaryota > Metazoa > Chordata > Mammalia > Carnivora > Herpestidae > Suricata > Suricata suricatta. Next base: position 105,622,050 of record NC_043711.1, on the reverse strand, counting down.
TCAGTCAGTGCTCCACTGCCTGGTGGCCCCGCCCAGCACTTGATGAACGCACAAGGCCCAGCGCCTGGGCTTATTTTAGTAGTTAGTGTTCAGTTCTGTTCAATGATCTGTAGTTATTAAATAGTATGCAATAGCCGAGGAGTTGTTAGTTTTGGGGACTCTGCAGTGCAGGGACTTGGTCAGCACTGTTGCTGTGTTATTATGTAGTCCCACTGTCCAAAGAACTTGAGCATGGCCACCTGGCACAGGCTAGCCCCTGGCAGGGGCCTCGCAGTGTGATCTGGTTCCCACCAGGCTGACAGCTCTGGGTGAGCTAGGAGTAGGTGTGCAACTCAAACCTGTTGTGGGGGGTGGTCTGCAGGCAGCCAGGCCCCGGGTGGCCCTCTGAGGAAACGGGGGTGGGCATCTCCAGGGACCTGGGCCGCCCCTGGCCTTGGATTAGCCCATCCCCGCCTCAGCCAATCACGACTCCCAAACCCCTGCTAACCTTCAGGCGGGGAGGGACGCAGTAAATATAGAGGGCAGCTGGGAGGGGGTGGGGTGGGTCTCCATCTCGCGCCAGGAGTTTATTTTTAATTCCTGGCTCCTGCTTGGTGGTATCAGCAGCCCTTGGAGGTGCCCGGAGTCATCTGCAAGCCCCTCCCCGCCTGAAAGGGCCAATCTGTCTGTCTGTGGGCCCGTCTATCTGTGGGTGCAGACCTTGGTCCTGTGGGGCAGGCCCCCCTCCCCACAGCCCAATGGAGGGTCTGTTCCCTCCCTAAGAGACTTCCCCCTGAGCTGGGGAGACCAGCTGAGCCCCTAACCACTGAGCTGGGCCCCTTTACCTCCTGCCCCCTGCGGGTCCCATCTCGGAGCCTGCCCTCAGCCATTGCCCCCGTGCACGGAGCTGGGCACGAGGCCTCTGCTCCCACCCACTCAGCACCCGTTTCTTTTCTTTTTTTTTATAACTTTTTTTTTCTGTTTTTTATTTATTTTTGAGAGACACAGAGAGACAGCATGAGCAGGGGAAGGTCAGAGAGTGAGGGAGACACAGAATCCGAAACAGGCTTCAGGCTCTGAGCTAGCTGTCAGCACAGAGCCCGATGTGGGGCTCGAACCCATGAACCGTGAGATCATGACCTGAGCCAAAGCCGGATGCTTAACCGACTGAGCCACCCAGGCGCCCCACAACACGTTTCTTAAGACCTTGCTTGACCTTCCCCCAGACCTTGCAGTTATTAAGATGAGTAAGACAGGAGCGGTGGCCAGAGGACAGGAGACAAGGCCTTGGTGGGAGGTGCTCATGGGCAGTACACTTGGTTTTCACACAACACACGGCTCCATCCCTCCCTTTAAAACCCAGTTTGGCCCTTACCCTGGTCTGCCCAGGACCCTCAGAGGTCCCCAGGCTGTGGCCTGGGGCTATGACCCCTCTGGGGCCTGGAGTTGGGGGGAAGCGGCAGGGCCCACAGCCGGACCTCTGCTCTCCTGGGAGCTCCTGCCCCCTCCTGCACACCAGGGCGGCCTGGAAGGTACCCGTGGGCTCTGGGAACAGACCTGGAGTGCTCCCTGCATGGAGAGAGGCCCAGGGTGGAAGATAGTCCTTTCTGGAAGCCTCACGGGGGCGGTGGTAGAGGTGGATCTGCTTAAGAATCTCAGGTCGCTCAGCAGAGCTGAGGGGACCCTGGACACACCATTTTCAGTCCGTACCACGGGGCCAGACTGGGGGCACGCCAGGATGAGCCCACATGGCAGACACTTAGCCACAGGGGCCTGGAAGCAAGCAGACTCCGGGGTCTCAGCAGGGAAGGGCCTAGTCTGCCAAGGCCACACTGAGGAGGCACAGCAGGCTCGTCACTTCACCAGTCACACGTGATGCAGGCCAGGACCACCGCCCAGACCCTGACCTCAGCCCCTGCCCCCTCCCGGCTGAGGCCTTACCTGTGCCTACCCTGACCCCACCTGCGTTTTCCGGTACCTAGGGCTGGCCCCATGGCCAGAGACCTCCCTCCGCATCTGGAGTGCACTTCTGTCCTGCTCTCTGTCCACCTCTTCTCCGTCCAGGAGTGCCTGAGCCCGGCCACTCAGGCTCTGCGTCCTCTGCCCTCCGTCTCTGGCTGTTTCTCTCCCTTCACCGCCCTCCTCTCCGACTCCCTCCCCTACCTCCCTCTTTGCTCTCAGCGCCTCCCTGCCTGCGCTCCCTCAGGGTGCATCCGCGCCTTTGTCGTTCGCTCCCCCGCCGCATCTTCCTCTGGCGTCCCTGCGCGCGCCCGCGGTCCCGGTCCCCGCATCCCCGCCCCGGCCCCGCCCGCCCCCTCCCCCGCCGGTACCGCATTGCCGTACTGCAGGGGCGCGGTGCACTGCGCCCGCTCCGTCAATAGGTGGACCCCCTCCCGGAGAGATAAAACCGCCGGCGCCGGCGCCGCCAGTCCCTCTGGCTGAGATCTCGGCTCTGGGTAAGGACGCTCGGCCTCCGGGTCTCCGCCTCCGTCCCCAGCTTTCCGCAGAGGGTCCTCTCTCCGGTGGGACCGGACCTGAGGACACAGAGGGGCCGGGGAGGCGCCTGGCGAGGCTACGCTGCTCGCTCCGGGCTTCGGCCAGCCACCCCACGCGCCCGGACCCGGCGCCAGGGTTCGGTCCTGTGGGCGACCGGGACTGGGGTGGGGGCATCGCGGGGGCGCTTGTTTATGCGGTGGTGGCGGCTGGGGACCGGTCTTCTGGGCGGCGGCAATCGCCCTGCTGCCGTGACCTTGGGACCAGCTGGGGCCCTGCGGGGTTGGAGCAGGGTCGGGCTTGCTGGGGACTGTTGGAGATGCCCGCGGAGGGGGAGGCAGTGAGAGTCCGAGGCACTTGCCACCCTGCCCCCACCGGTGGGCCTAGGGGTGTCGGGCTGGTCTCTGCACCCTAGGGTGCACTGTTGGCACCCACTTTCCCTCCCCCAGCCAGCTGTCCCCTCCTGGGCTGCCTAGATTTCTTCACTGACTTCCAGGATGAGACAGGGGTTGTGACCCGGGTTGTTATCAGAGGAAAAGGGGGGAGGGGGTGCCCCTTCTCCCCCCCACCCCCCAGGCTGCAGGCATCTCTGGCACTTGCTGAGCTTGGCTACTAGGGCCGATTCTTCTCTCTTTCAGAGCCGGACCCCACTTCCCCGGCCTCCTGTCTGCCCCCTGCCCGGATCCGGGGAGGGCCCGAGCTATTCTTGGCCCCTGATCTGGGCACCACCACCTTTCGGGAGCTCTGGCCCAGCCTGTCTCCCCTGGTGCCAGCCTGCCTGGCAGGGATGAGGGGAAGAGGGGAAGATGGCGCGCTCCCTGCTGGAGGAGAGGAGTGGAGAGCACTGACCGCTTCTGCTTCTCCACCGCAGCTTCTCCACTGAAGCCGCAGCTTGCTGGTGGGGGTGGGGCACAGCCCGGGGCCCAGGGCTCCTGGTAGGGAGCAGGCGTCAGGGATGGAGCACTGGAGAACGGGACAGGGTGACTCATCACCAGGCTCCTGACTGGTCATGGGGTTCGCCCAGCGTGGTGTTTCTCCTTCTCTTCAGAGGGAGGTTGACCTCCTTCATGGGGGGTGCTCCATGGTCATGGCACCCAGATCCTCACTGCAGATCGGACCGTCGGGGCTTGCCACCTGACCCAAATGGGCAGGCACAGGCTTGGGGGTGGTCTTCCCTCCCCACTCAGTGTGGGGACGTGGCCCCTGCCTCGGGCCAAGTGTGCGGGCAGGACATGCTCGCAGCCTGTGTAGGGCAGTGTCTGGCCTCCGTCTGAGGCTGGCCATCGCTGTCCTCCCCAGAATCCTGCCCGGGAGCCCCTCATCCTGAGCCCCAGCGCTCCAGGTCGTTCTAGCCCCTCCCCCCACCCCGGGCAGCATGGGCAAGGAGAAGACCCACATCAACATTGTGGTCATCGGCCATGTGGACTCGGGCAAGTCCACCACGACGGGCCACCTCATCTACAAGTGTGGAGGCATTGACAAGAGGACCATCGAGAAGTTTGAGAAGGAGGCGGCGGAGGTGAGCCTGGGGGCCCTGTCCTTTTCCCCACTGGGAGGACAGGTTCCCGCGTGGAGGCCCAGCTGGTGCGTGCGTGGCCCATCTCCAGGACAAGAAGGCATGAGCCCTGAAGGACCCTGTGCCGGGGACAAATATCCGAGAGGGTCTAGGTGCAGTGGCAGGGGGAGGTGAGGTGGCCTCCCTCCGAGGATGTGCTGGTGTTGGGGGAGGGGGTAGCCGCCTGGCTCTGCCCCCCAGGGCAGGGGAGGTGGCCTGGACGAAGCATTTCTGCTTCCCTGAGGCCACAGTGGCCTCCGGAGCTCTCGGCCATACTGGACTTGAGGACCTAGAGCAGGGTGGGGTTCCCATGTCCCCAGGGCAGAGGCCTGGGGACACAGGCACTGCTGCCCTCACTTGTCCCACGCTAGGCCACGACTCAGGGTGGCTATTAATAGCTCATTGATGGGCGCCCAGCCCATCAGCTCCATTTTCTCATGCTGGGCCGTGGAGGGCTGCCTGTCCAGGGTGGCACTTTTTTGGAGGGGGAGTGTCCTGGTTGCCTGGTGAGCGTGAGAGGGGCCCTGGCGACTGACCTCCTTTCAGAGACCAGGAGTGGGGGCTGCTCTTTGCGAGCCCCACCCCCACCCCTGGGCTCTGGGAGAAGGCCCTGGCCCTTTGGGGGGCTATGAGGGTCCTCTCCTGGATGGCAGAGAGGCTGCGGCCAGGGCCCAGGAGGAGTCAGTTGCTGGCCTGGGCTGACCTCACTCAGCATGGGGGGGTTTGCGCTGGGCTGCCTCCCTCCACGCCTGGGCCCAAAAGCTGCGTCACTCTCTCCTCCCCTGCGGGTTTGGCACTGGGGGGAGGCTGTGGGTGTTTGCAGGATGTCTGATTCAGGTCTAGCTGGGTCCCATCTGGGTCCTGGCTGAGTGGCCTTCCTGGCTGGGTGGCCTTCCTGGGGGGCAGAGCCCTGTCCATGCTCAGCCCAGCTGGGCAGCAGTAACCACAGCTCCGGCCCCGGCACGAGGGTCTTGCTGGGCTGGGCACAGGTATTTGCAGGTGGGGCGAGGAAGGGGAGGAGGGGCCCAGAACTGCTTGGCCTTGGCTGTCTGTAGAAAGAGCTGGAAAGCCAGGCCCTTCGATGCAACCACATCCAATTTCCTTTTAATTTTTTTGTCTTTAAAAAAAATCAGAGGGATTTTTGGCTTGACACCTTCACAGTGGTGCCGCAGGCAGCGATCTGCGACTGTGAGTGTGGGGGTCACCAGCTTCAGATACAGGGGACCCCTCAGCCAGGGAAGGGGTTCAAATTGCCTAGGGGCTTCTCTGCAGGCCTGACTCCCAGGCCCTTGCGCCACCTATTGGTGGACATTCAAATGGCAAGCATCGAGGTGGCAGAGGCCAGACCCGGGGACGCAGGATGGCAGGGCTGAGGTTTGGCTGTTCCCTCAGAGGTCCGTGCACCTGGCTCCTTCATTGCAGAGATGGGCTCAGAGTCCTAGGGTCCCAGTGGGAGCGAGGGAGGCTGTCACCTAGGCCTCTCTGCTGTGACACGCCGCCATGGTCCAGGGGGCTCCTCTGGCCAGCGGGCTGAGGGCCGGGCCCCCCCCTGAGCCATGCCCCACCCCTCCAGATGGGGAAGGGCTCCTTCAAGTATGCCTGGGTGCTGGACAAACTGAAGGCAGAGCGGGAGCGTGGCATCACCATCGACATCTCCCTCTGGAAGTTCGAGACCACCAAGTACTACATCACCATCATTGACGCCCCCGGCCACCGTGACTTCATCAAGAACATGATCACCGGCACGTCCCAGGTGGGCAGGGCCACAGGGGGCCACGGGAGCACCAGAGGTGGGCAGGGGCACCCATTCGGTAGACACCTGGGGGCCTTGAGGGGTAGCTGGGTTTCCTCTGCTTCCTTGCCAGGAATACTAGTCTCACTCACACCTGGCACAGAGTCCCCCACAGAGCTGATTAGGTGCCCCGTCATCTCAGCTAGGCAGAGGTGCCCATGAGGACTGCTAGCCACTGTCAGGGCCACCTTTGCAGACAGACCCGGACAACCAGACACTGCCAGGCCATTCACACAAATGGGCAAGCTCCTGTGCCGCCCCTGAGGTCCAGCCCCCTGAGGGCCCACCCAGGCCGCCTGCCTGGCGGGCCCGGGCTTACTGTGCCTGCCGGCAGGCGGACTGCGCCGTGCTGATCGTGGCTGCGGGAGTGGGCGAGTTCGAGGCGGGCATCTCCAAGAACGGGCAGACCCGCGAGCACGCGCTGCTGGCCTACACGCTGGGCGTGAAGCAGCTCATTGTGGGGGTCAACAAGATGGACTCCACGGAGCCCGCCTACAGCGAGAAGCGCTACGACGAGATCGTCAAGGAGGTCAGCGCCTACATCAAGAAGATCGGCTACAACCCCGCCACGGTGCCCTTCGTGCCCATCTCCGGCTGGCACGGCGACAACATGCTGGAGCCCTCCCCCAATGTGAGTGTCCACAGCTGCGCAGCGGGGGCGGGGGGCGCGGCGGGACAGTTCAAACCCCTGGCCGAGAGGCCAGGGCACCTGGGCCAGAGGGCCTGACTGCAGGCTCCCCTCAGCCCTGCCGTGTTCCCCTAACCTGCGGGGCCCCAGGCACCTGGCTCCAAGGGTGTCTGCCCGGCGAGTCGCGGCCTCCTCGGGGCCCACGATGCCAGCAGGGGCCCCTTCTCTGGCCAGGGGTACTCTCTCTGGGTGGACAGTATGGGAGCAGCGGCGGCCACGGCCTAGGCCCAAGCGCTGGGTCTCTGGAGGCCTGCGTCGTGGGTTAGTTTTCGTCTCCCCCGGGAGTCTCCCTGGGGTGTGGAGTGGGCAGGGCTCTGGGAAGGGCTGAGGCCTGGCTCGCACTGGCCAGGTGGGAAGCTTATGGCCGGGGCAGACGTCTCAGGGACTCTGACTGGCGGGAGGTGAGGACGTGGAGCCCGAAGTGGAATTTTCAGAACCTGAGAACCAGGGCTTAAACACAATGGAGGCAGAGGACAGAGCTGGCGGGTGGCCATTTGCTCCAGCCAATGCTGCAGCCACCCACACAGAGGGGCCAGATGTGGAGGGGACCCTGGAGCCCGGCAGGCAGGGGACGAGGCTGTGGACCCTGCCCCCGTCTTGCTGGCTGCATGCTTGCGTGTTGTGGGTCCCGAACAGGATGTCCCGTTGCAGTGGGTGAGCTGACTGCACTCCTCACCCTCCCTGTGGGGCAGACCGAGCCCCCTGGTCCTGAACTCTCTGCTCCTGACCTGCTGCTCGGGAGCCGTCTGTTGATCTGTGCTATCTGCCTTGGCCAGTGGGCCTCGGCCTCCATGCAGGAGGGCACTGGGTGTGCTGGCAGGAGAAGCCCTGGACAATGCCGGTCAGCCATGCCTGGGGACACAGTGGCATAGTGGTTGGGGGCCAAGGCTGGACTCCGCCTCTAGCCTGGCTGCTGGCCAGACTCTGACCCCTCCTGCTCTGGTGCTGGCCCCGCCCAGGGATCTGCAAGAAAGCGGGGGCTAAGCTGGGCTGGCCTCCATGCTGGACGCTTATTCAGAGGTGCTAGAACCCTCCTCCGTCTGAGCAGTCTGACCAGGCTGGGCTGGTTCCGTAAGAGGCTCCACTTTTTTCTTTTGCAGACCTCCTTTTCCAAGGCTTCTGTGATGTTGCGAGTGTGAACTGGGGCTGGGGGTGCAGGGCTATGCAGCATCTCAATGGCATGCACTGGCTTAGGGTGAACTGTTGGCCATTAGGCAGTGGCGAGTCCGTGCTCCCTGCCCCCCAGGCCCCCTCAGGTCACAGGCCTCCACCGGGATTCCTGGCAGGCCCTGGGGCGGCAGGATAGGGTGGGGCAGCTGGAGGAGGTCTCGACCCCCAACAGACACCTTCTTCCTGTCCAGATGCCATGGTTCAAAGGCTGGAAGGTGGAGCGTAAGGAGGGGAACGCCAGCGGCGTGTCCCTGCTGGAGGCCCTGGACACCATCCTGCCCCCGACGCGCCCCACAGATAAGCCGCTGCGCCTGCCACTGCAGGACGTGTACAAGATCGGCGGTGAGTGAGGCTTCAGTGCCTGACGCTTGTCGCCCCGCTGCCCTGGCCGCTTCTGCCCCTCACACCCTGCCCCTGAGGCCAGGGCGCCTGGCATGGAGCACCTCAGACCAAGTTATCTGCCTCGCCCTCAGTGCTGTACGCCTTCCTGGGGACCATCCTTCCACCTGTCCATCTCCCGTCCCTGCTCCATCCATCCATCCACTCACCCATCTGCCTATCTGTCCATCCACACATCCCTCCACCCCTCTCACCCATCTATCCATTTATCTTCCCAACCATCCATCCATCCATCCATCCATCCAGATGGTATCTGCCCAACCATCCATCCATCCAACCATCCAACCGTCCATCCATCCATCCATCCATCTATCCACCTACCCACCCCTACCCATTCATCCATCTGTCCGGGGTCTTTCCCCCTTCAAGTAAGCACAGCTTTGTGCCAGCTGGTGGCACAAGTGTAACCCACATGTGCCCTTCCCCCATGACCATTCCAGTCCTGTGGGAGACATGATCTACCCCAGGCATGAGAAATGCTATTCGTGAGATGACAGAGACACCATAAGCATGAGGCCCAAAAGGAGCACTGTGGAGACCCCCAGCCAGGGGGCTTGTGCAGAATGGGGGCGTCACACTCATCCAGCAGAGAACAGCCACTAGCCTCAATGTCTGTCACACCACAGCCAGGGATATGGGAGTAGGGCCTCCGCACACACGCTGGGGGAGACCACACAGCCACTGAGTGGCCACACAGGTGTCAGTGAGCCCATGAGAAACTCTGGCGCCCCAATGTCCCTCTGCGGGTGGCCCAGCCCCCTGAGATGAGCAACATCAAAGCCTCATCTGGCTGTCCCTGGTGGACTGACCTTGACCCATGCTGATGCTGCTGTCTCGCCAGGCCTCGGAGAAGGGGGTCCCTGCAGTGCCTCTCCCACCCCCCGTCTGGATAGGCCCTCGCTTCACCCACACCTCCCCACATCACCCCTGCCCGGCGTCACCGGGGACTCTTTCCTGTTCAGCCCTTCCTGTTCCCGACAGACAGGCCAGGGGGGCCTCTGCCTGTCGGAACCTCAGCGTCTGCCTTGTCTGGGGTCCCCCCCGCCCTGCACCCCATCCATGTGGCTACACACCCCCCGACCCTCACAGTCCCCTTCCCCTCCATCCAGGCATTGGCACCGTGCCTGTGGGCCGAGTGGAGACGGGCATCCTTCGGCCGGGCATGGTGGTGACCTTTGCGCCCGTAAACATCACCACGGAGGTGAAGTCTGTGGAGATGCACCATGAGGCCCTGAGCGAGGCCCTGCCCGGCGACAATGTTGGCTTCAACGTGAAAAACGTGTCGGTCAAGGACATCCGCCGAGGCAACGTGTGTGGGGACAGCAAGTCCGACCCGCCCCAGGAGGCTGCCCAGTTTACTTCCCAGGTGCGCACCACAGGGGGGCCGGTGCGGCCCCTCCCCTCGGGGGCAGCGGGCTGTCCTTAGGGAAGTGGCTGCCTGGCCTTAGCACAGTGCTTGACACCGCACTAGCCTGGCGCTTGGGAAAACTCAGACCTTTGCTTTACAAACGAGGCCCTCCAGGCCTGGAGCGGCTGGACCAGGGCTGAGGGCGCTCACAGGGTAGACGCGGGGCCTCGGCGCTCGACCTCACTGAGGTCCCACTTGTGTCCTGAGCATGTTTTCATTAGGTTATTGCCAGAGACCTCTCTGTATACTTCTGTTCTCTGCATCTCCACGGCACCCTCTTTGATCTGCTCTCTGGGTGACAGCAGTTTTAAAAATTGGCCTTCATGACGTAGAACCGAAGTGCAATAATTGAGGCCCGGTTTTCTCATCCCCCTGCCTCGGCTCTGGCCAGTGCAGACAGTGCAAGTCCCGCCCAGTGGCCCTGCACGCGCCCCGGAGCCTGACCTTTCCCCACGGCCAGCACCGGGGCCCCTGGGCCTGAAGCCCGCCCGCTCTGGGCAGCCCTGATGGCCACGTGCCTCTCCCTCAGGTCATCATCCTGAACCACCCAGGGCAGATCAGTGCCGGCTACTCACCGGTCATCGACTGCCACACGGCACACATCGCCTGCAAGTTCGCCGAGCTGAAGGAAAAGATTGACCGGCGCTCAGGCAAGAAGCTGGAGGACAATCCCAAAGCCCTCAAGTCCGGCGACGCGGCCATCGTGGAGATGGTCCCCGGGAAGCCCATGTGTGTGGAGAGCTTCTCGCAGTACCCGCCTCTCGGTGAGCCGGTGGGGGAGGTGCGGCCCGGTGGTTGTGACCCGCGCTGCCACAGGGGGCCACCTCGGGGTGGGGGTGAGGGTCCTTCAGGTGGCTGTGCTTAGAGTTTAGCAGGAGACCTGGGGCCTCTGTCCCCTGAAGCAGCCCTGCCCGTCGGCTCTGGGATGGTGTCCTCCTCTGGGAAGGCCCCAGGCCCACAGCGAGTCTTGTGGCAGAATTCGGGCTGACTGCTGGACAGCAGCTGGCGGGCCGCACACATGTCCCTCGGATGACCACCGGCCTCTCTGGCAGAGCTGCCTCATGCAAGCTGCAGGGCCAGCTTCTCATAGCTGTGCCTCGCCAGGCACGCTCTAAGAGCGTCCGCGCGTCCTGGGACCCCCACCCCAACTGGGCGGGTCCTGGAGTGGTCCTGCCACCAAAGAACCTGATAGCGTTAGCGTCCCACACTCCTCGGGCCGTGGCCCCACCGCCCCACCTGGAAAACCCCAGGGCAGGTAGCACCCAGCGCGAGTGCGCCTGCGCTCGGCTTGTCCTGACCGGGGGCGGGGCCGGGGGCGGGGCGAAGGCGGAACTTGGCCCCGCCAACCCCCTCACGCCCCCTCCCTGCAGGCCGCTTCGCGGTGCGCGACATGAGGCAGACGGTGGCCGTGGGCGTCATCAAGAACGTGGAGAAGAAGAGTGGCGGCGCCGGCAAGGTCACCAAGTCCGCGCAGAAGGCGCAGAAGGCGGGCAAGTGAAGCACGGG
>NC_043711.1:105600244-105610960 GCF_006229205.1 Suricata suricatta | reverse complement strand
CCCCCCCGCCAGGCGCATGTCTGCACCTCCGCTTGTAAGAGGCTCTCGGTCAGCGACTGGATGCTCGCCATCAAGGTCCAGTGGAAGTTCTTTAAGAGGAAAAGCGTCCCCGCCGTCCCCGCTTCCGCGCCCAGACTTCGCCGCGCTCAGTGCCCGTTTTACCAATAAACTGAGCGACCCCAGAGCCGTGTGCGCCTGCTTCGGGGTGGGGTGGGGTGGGGCGGGGCCGCCCTGAGCTCTCCCCAAGCCCCTTCCTGCCGCCCGCGCTACCCAGGGTGGGTGGTGGGGCAGGGGTCCCCACACACGCTGTGGCCCAGCACTGTAGGCCCGATCCGAAGGGCAGCTGGTCTGGCTGGCCGTGGAGGGGGGCAGTTTGAAGAATGCGCTCCCAGGGGCATCGGTCACTTCGGATCCACAGAAGGACCTGAATGTTTTGAGGGTCTCTCTGAGGGCTGAGGGCTCCTCCCCCACCAGTGACTGTCACACACACTGGCTCCCACGTCTCACTCCCCTCCCTAGCCAGTCATCCTGTTCCTCACCTGAGCCCTCAGCAAGCGCCAGCCCCCCAAAACCCTAGAGAAAGCCCTACCTTTGGTCATCAAGGTTGGGGGTGGGGGGATGGCAGGCCCCCTGCCCAGCCATCCGTGCTCCAGGAAAGCAGCTCCTGGCTGGTGCCAGGTGTTGGTGCTGCAGGAGCTGCGGGTGGGGTGGGGGTGGGTGTGGAGGTGAGGATGGGGGTGGGCAGATTGGCCAACCAGGCTCTCAGTGCAGACTCTGTTGCCTGTGGTGGGGGACGGGGCTGGGGCTTCCCCTCCAGGGTGAGCGGCAGGCCAACCACATGAGTCTCCTGGGGTCCCTTCAACAAATGGCTTCAAGCTAGAGGCTTAAAATGACAGAGGGGTCCTCTCTCACAGGCCAAAGTCACCACCAGTGGGACAAAGTTCAGGCATTGGCAAGGCCATGCTCCCCCTAGAGGCTCCAAGGGAGGGTCTGTGCCTTGCCTCTTGCAGCTTCCAGTGGCTCCCAATGTGCCTTGGCTTGTGGCTGTGTCCCTCCAATGTCTGACCCACGATCACATGGCATCCCTTCCGTGTGTCAAATATCTCCCCTCTTATAAGGATGCATGTGTTTGGCCTACATGATAGTTCAGAATAGTCTCCTTACCTTGAGATCCAGAATTTAGTCACTTCTGCAGGCCTCTTTCTTGCCGCACAGGCCACATCGAGTTTCTGAGGATTAGGGCCTGAAATCCTATGGGGGCACACGCAGGCCACCACACTGGGTGAGGCTGCCAGCCAGGGGAGAGGGGCGCGCTTGGTTCCGAGGTGTCGCAGAGGGGATGCTCGTGTCCCCGCCTGTCCCAAAGTGGGCGCGGGTCTCAGGAAGGTGCGACGAGAAGGAAGGGCCGCGTGGCCAGGCGGAGCGCGGTTTCCGGTCTCCATCCCAGGAAGGGGCCCTGGTGGTGCAGACCCACGAAGGAAGGTCTGGATTGACCCATGGAGGCCACCAAGGGGGATGTCCTGGGCAGGCGAACACAGACACAGGAAACCCAATCACGTTTGGATTTCAGATAAACAGTGGATAATTCTTTAATATAGCATGTGGTATATTCACATCAGAAGAGTATTTGTTCTTTATCTGAGCTTCAAACTGGACTGTGTATTTTGTCTGTGACCTTAGACCAGGTGCCCCTGCTGCTCTCCTGGGCCTCACCCAGGCCACCTCCACCAGCAGGGAGACCTGTTGACCCTGCAATCTGGCTGCCCCAGGAGGTTGTCAAGTCGAAGAAAGCTGCTAGCCGGGGAAAGAGTCCGAGTGAAAGGAAGCCCCACTGGGGTGAAAGGGCTCTGTGGTCTGGAGCGGCCCCTTGCCCTCCTGTCCCGAGCTGTTGTCTCTGGAGTCTTGGTCACCCAGACACTGCAGGTGGGCCGATGGCAGTTCCTGCCACCAGAGATCTATGCCCAGGCCCCTCCACCGACCCCGGGTGAGGTGATGAAGGCAGGGCTATGAAGGTCCAAGCGCCCGGTCTGGAGCCCAGCAGGGCTCAGGGCTCGATGCACCCCTGGGACCAGGCTCAGAGTGCAGCCCACGGGATGGGCAGGGGACTGTGACCGGAGGAGGCAGGAACCTGGGGCCTCAGCCGGGTAGAGGTGCGGTGGCTCTGGGCATCCACACGGGCAGCACGCCTCCCCAGGATTTTCCCCACTGTCTGCCTCCAGCGCCCTGCCAGCCAGACTCTTGCCCCCTTCCCAAAGGGAGGGTTGGGGTGGGGGGAGCCACACCGCCTCTTGGGTGACACTCTGGCACTCGGTTCTCACACCATCACACAGTGACAGACGTGTGCAGTGTCCTCACACACCGCGGCCTCTGGAAAACTCCATGTATAAGAGAGAACAGTTGTGACAAAGACAAGGCCTTTGTATGATTATGGAAGTTTTGACCTCTAGGGCCTTCTAGAAAGTTCTTGGGACTTGAGGTGCCTGGACCGAACTTTGACAGCCCTTGAGCACAGCAGCAGTGCGGGTGGCAAGGCACCAGGGACAGAGCAGATGCTTAAATGTGTGGCGCCAAGTGCGGGCTCACAGGTGCAGCCCGGGGGGCTCCCCTCCCGTCTGTGCTGCTGCCAGGTCCGGAGTGGCCCCTGGAGCCGGGGAGACGCCTGCAGGGGTAAGGTGGAGGTGCACGCTTGGGGCGTGGAGGGGGCCGGGGGGCCTTTCCTCGGCAAGCCAGGGCCGTGGAGCAGGGTAGGGGGCAGGGTCCACCGGGCTTGGGGGGCAGGGTGTCAGCTCGAGGAGCTGCGTGGGCAGCTGAGTGGGGCTGTGTGTGGTGGGGGTGGGGCACCGCAGCCTGACAGTGCCGCCTGGTGGCGGGGGGGTGGTGGGGGGGGGGACAAGCTGGGGAACACAGAGTGGCACTCACAAAGGGCTCGCAGGCCTGGGGTGCCCAGGAAGATGTGGAGGCCCGGAGAGGTGCCCTGCCCGCCACCACAGGGCTGGCACAGGCCCAGGCTCCGTGAGGCCGCGCCTGAAGCCAGGGCCTTGGGCCCAGATGCTACCACCCTCTGCCCGGCTGTGAATAATTGAAGCAGGGTCCCTCCGGACCCCACTGGCAGCTTCACGCTTCATTTCGGGTGCCTCTAAAGAATTCATGAGTCGTGGAGCCTGTGGGGTCCTGGCGAGCTGGCCAGATCTGATCTGTCTCCTGCCCTTTCTGCCCAGGGCTCCTGGCACCCTCCTTTCCAGGCAGAAAGCATGTTCTCACCATGCCCCGGGGTCCGGGGTGGCTCTGGCATGACAATTTTGTGTCCGAACGGTAGTTTCAGATCCCAGCAATGGGATTTTGGGGTTTCGCACAAGAGAGATGTCCTTGTGGGTAGCTGTGGGCAAGTCCCCTCCGGTGCCCTGGTGTGGCTCAGAGTGGGACCGTGGGAGTGCCAGGTCAAATCTGTGCCTCTGGTGTGTATCCAGTGTAGGTGCTGGTACCTGTGTGAGTGTGGCCTGGCTGCGGGACTCTGCACACCTGTGTGTGGCCACGCAGGTGCGGGCAGAACTAGGCAGGCCATCCCGGAGCTCCTGGGAGCTGGGTGCAGTGTGCATGTGCACACGTGTATGCAAACATGTGTACGCAAGTGCCAGGAGGTGTGTTTCTGCGTGTGCATGACATGTGCACGCATGTCCATCTGGATGTGTGTCTGTGTGTGCTCGGGGAGCGCGCATGTGCGTGTGCATCCGTGCACGAGTGTGTATGTGGTGTGTGCGTGTACGAGCGTGTGTCTCGCCCTTCTGGCGCCGCTGGCCGGCGGCCTAGAGTCAGAGCTGAGCTCCTGGGAGTCGTCTGCGGGAGGCCAGATCCAGGCCTTGCTGGGCAGCTCTCTCTGCCCGGTAGCCTTGCAGGGAGGAGGTCCCAGGGCAGGTGGACCATCAGGGGTATCACCTCTAGGTTTCCCCCAACACTGCTGGGGTGAGTCAGTGGGAGTGGAGAATGGTGTCCGTAAGAGATTTGGGGTGTTGGATCCTTTCCTGGCCTTGCTTGCTGCTCCTGGTGTCGCACTGTGGGGCCATCTGGGGAGGAGGTGAAAGAGGGTGGGGAGGGGGGGCCGTGCCCCGGAACCCCATGGCGGGGAGCTGTAAAATTTCTCCTTTCATCTCCGGCTCTTTGAGCAAACCTCTTGGCCCCCAGAGTGGGTGGGCACTGGACACTTGCTCTCTGCACCTTTAAGGCAGCGGTCGGGTTAGACTGCGGCTTCCCGTGTCCCCAGCTCTCGTGGAAGGCTGCGGTTGTCTGTGTTGGGGTGGGGGTGCTCCCGGGGTGTTGGGTGACTTTGGTGCCCTCTCTCCTCCCTGGCTTTACTCTGTGTGTCTCCCAACACACCTGGTCTTCATCTTGGACGAGCAAGGCAGTACATGTTGGAAATTCAGTGCACCCAGAGCCGGCCCTGGAAGGGACTCATTTGTCTTTACTTTGATGCTTACATGAGTCTCATTCACGCCAGGCCTCGTCCCGGCACTTTAGAAGCCGTAACCTATCATGCCGTCGTAACCGCCCTGAGATGTGTGGACTCTTATTATCCCCCACTGACAGGCTCGGAGCCTGTGGTGCAGACACGCTCAGCAACTCACCACGCGTGTAAACTAAGCCTGTAGACGGTGAACGGCGAAGACTGCGCTGTTCCGGGAGGAGTAAGAGGAGGTTTGTCGTTGAGCTAGGAAACAGCAGTGTGGACGGTGTGGGCTGCCCCGTTACGCTCTGACGAGGAGCTGATGATGAGCGTGGCCTGTGGGGGCCTGGCGCGTGGGGACCCTCCCGCAGGCGCGTGCCTGCCCAGCCCTGGGCGGGGGCCTTGGCCCTCCTTCCCGACGCCTCCCGGATTCCTGCCTCCTTTCTTACCCCTTGGCTTGGGTGTTGTTAGGAGCTCTAGGGAGAAAAATCTATGTATTTGCACTATTTTATGCTAAGGTGTGGGTGGTTAATTTACCAGACATATTTGCATTTTAAGAGAAGACCTTGTTAACCGAAATCGTGGCGTCTCCCCCGCAGCGCTGTTGACCTCTGGGGGTAGATAATTCTCTGGGGTGGGGGGGAGGGCTTTCCTGTGCCCGCAGGAGGCCTCCACCCACTAGACACCAGTAACACCTGCCCAGCCATGACAAACAAAGACGTCTCCGGACCTTACCAAATGTGGGCCGGGGAGCGGGACTGCCCCTAGGTGAGGACACTGGCCTAACTGGTCCTTCTCTGAGGGCGCGAAGGCAGGAAGGGACGGGCCCAGCACATCTGAGCTGGGAGGAAGGGCGGCTCCTTCTCCTCAGCTGCGGCCTGTGTGCGGAGGTCTGTGAGAGATGAGGGGAGACCGTGCCTCCAAGTGGGGAACTGGGTGGGGCTGCTGGGGCACCTCCTGCCACCGCCTGGACGCCACTCAGTGGGCGAGGCTCAGGACGCTTTGCTGCTCTGCTCCACTCAGTGCCCCGGAAGCCCCACAGGGTGGGGGCCGGTTCTCTCCACTTGACCAGTGAGGGACCCAGGGCCCTGCCAGCTTGCTTACCTGGTCTGCCCAGAGTCTCAGCGCTCAGAGGTGCTCACGGGGTCACCTCCGTGCTGCACTCTGCAGCAGCAACACCCTGCCTCTGGTGATGCTTGGGGTGCAGCCTGGCGTCGGGGTGCAGCCTGGCGATGCTGCTGGGGTGGGTCACCAGAGGTCATCCTAGCAGAGCCCTTGGTGCTGGCCAAGGACTCCAGCTCTGTCTGGGCTGATGTGTCGCTGGTCTTCGGGCTGGAGAACCCAGCCTTTCTGTCCCATCCTCCTAGCCTAGCTTGGTGGTGATCTTGTGCTGGGTGAAGGGGTGGGTGTGGGCCCCTGACAGCCCATGGGCTCTGCCTCAGGTTAGATGGCTCTGTCCAAAGCCTACTGGACATCTGGCCAAGCAAGCAGAGTGCTCAAACGAGCCCAGGCCAGCAGCGGGCGGGCAGCCAGGGCCCAGATGCTGACGGCCTGTGTGTGGGCAGGCAGCTGACCGCCCTGCTGGCAGGGAGTCAGTCTTCATGGCACTGAGCTCCAGCTGCCTGTGCCCTCCCATGGCCCACCCGGGCCTTGGGCCACACAAGCCCCAGGCCGCAGTCATCTAGGGCACATCCCGGCTCGAGGCTCCCAGTGATCTCCAACCCTAGGACGAAGTGACTGTCACTCACGGAATGTTGATGAACAGCTTCTGTGGGCTGGGAGTGTGTACAGGGGGCGTGTGTGTGTGCGTGTGTAAGGGGGTGTGAGTGTGTGCAAGGGGTGTGCGTGTATGTACGAGGTGTGAGTGTGTACAGGGGTCGTGCGTGTGTAAGGGGGTGTGAGTGTGTGCAGGGGACTGTGTGTGCAAGGTATGTGTGTGTGTGTGTAGGGGACGTGAGTGTATACATGGGGCTGTGAGTGTGCGCAGGGGAGTGTGAGTGTGTGCACTGCCTGTCCAGTGGGAAGATGAACGAGGCAGCAACGGCAAATGTATGTACCACAGTTTCGTATCCCGCTGGGGCCCCAGAGGTGGGGCCCCAGAGCTGGGAAGGGGCACGAGGGTCCACGTCAAGGAAGACCTATAAGCAGGGCCTCCCAGAGAAGACACACAGGGACCTCCCTGTGCTAGTGGAGGGACAGGAACTCCTGGCAAAGGAAACAAAGAACCTTCGCTGGCTTGAGGGTCGCTGGGACTGCGGAGGGGTGGGGGTTGGGCGGATGGGAGGGACGAGGCTGGGAGGTGGGGCGGTTTGGGGGCGGAGCTGTGGGAGTGGGCAGGTGGGGCGGTCTGAGAGCGGGGTGGGGGGCTGGATCACAGAGGTGAAGACGGCATCGGATGTCAAAGTGCTGTGGGAGCAGGGGCACAGTGGAGACCTCGGTGGGTCCTGGCTCACAGCGGGCATCGTGTATGAGCGCCAGCCTGTCTGCTCCTCGGGGTTTATCCCCCACAGAGCAGGGACGTGGTCACAGGTTTCATCTGCCCGGAGGGGTGCCTTCCGCGGGGACCCCCCCAAACACCACCCTGCGGTTCCCTCTAGAAGGGCAGGGCGTGGGGGATGTGGGGCCTCAGGGGGTTACCCCCAAGGCCCGGAACCTGCGTGCAGATGCGCCTTTACTCTGCAGCCCGTCTCCGCTGGCACAGGCGACCGCAGGCTCCTGGTGCCAAGGAAGCATCTGTAGCCGATAAATACAATCAGCCCCCTCATATGATTAGCTGTTTTGCTGGGGGCTGGGGAAGCTTGTTGGGAGCTCTTATCCTTTAAAAAAAACTATAAATTAAATTTTGATTGACTTTAGTGTGAGATGTTTTTTTAAAAAATCAATGCTTTCATATTGAATCTTTTCCTTATTGTTCTACCTGCCCCCCCACCCCCACCCCCCAACTGGATAAATTCAGCCCTTCCTCCTCCTAATAATGGAAAATTCCCCGGAGGGGAGGGCTGGGACTTTCTGTTGGGTAGGCACTTCCTGTTGTCCAAATTACAGAATCAAGACGACAACAGCTCTGACCCAGGTTAGGAGACTGAGAGGCTGCCTCTTCTCACTTCCCCAAATTAAGTCTTGTTTCTCGGCCTGGGGGAGAGTCCTCTCTGGGCTTCTGCCAGGACCATCTGTTTTCCTGAAGGCACCGTGATTGGGGAAGGAGCTTGGTCGTTTCTACTGGGAGGAGGCAGGTGGGTGGTGGACAGGGAAGTTTGATTTCCAATGTCTGTCCCCAGTGTCCCCGTGGTCACTAGCCCACGGAACAGAACTCGAGTGTGGCCAGACACCTGGACATAAATACCTTCTTTGCCAACAGAGCATCAGGCTGGGGCTGTGCTGGAAGAGGTCCCACAGGCAGGGTCACAGCGCAGCCCCTCCTCTACCACGAATGGCCAGTGCCACCTCGCCACTGACCTCCCTCAGCCAGGACAGGAATCCTGTTTCTTCTGGACTCACTCCCCTACACTCTGATGTCTTCTCTCCTGGACCCGCCGTCCTACGTTGTCTGTGAGATTAGAGACGTGACTTCTCAGGGCTTCGCTCCAGAAAAAGCCAAGCCCACTCTGTCCCGACCACTGTGGGAAGAGTCACCATGTAGCTTCCCGGGAGAGGGAGTCGTCGGACGTGCTTTGATCTGGCCTCCCCCGGCAACAGCTGAGCTGTCTACTGACCACACATCGTGGACCCTGCACCAGGCTCTGGGGGACATGATGGTGGGCAGGACACACACAAAAGCAGGGGTGCCAGGCTGGGAAGTGGGGTCACAGGCCTGTGTGGTGAGTCTCTGATTGGAAGGGAACATGCAGGAGCGCTTTGGGGACAGGTGGGGATTTGTGAGAACGCGGAGCTGCCTTCCATAAGACAGCAACAGGGGCCGACGTTTGTTCCTCGGTCCACTAGTCCCATCCTGGCTGCTTAGTGTAGCCGGTGATGTGGGGGCAGGAGGAGGAACGGGGAGGAGAGCCAGGAAGAGCCTGTCGCGCCCTACAGCTCTGGGGGGAGTGGCCAGTGCTGGAGGTGCTGAAAAGACAGCTCCTGGCCCAGCCCGCCACCCGCCCTGCATCCCAGGGAAAGTTCCCTCCGGACTGGAGCTGGGTGCTGTGTGCATCTGGATTTTTCCACTTCTCTTTTCTGGATCCCACAGTGCAATTTTGGCAAAGATGGCTTAAGCCTGAAAGCTTTTCCCATCTATTTTTAAATAAATGAAATTCCTGTCTCTTGTGTGGAATTCACTCCAACTGAGCATTTTCAACGAACTGGGCTGCAGGGGTGGCGGGCACTGTTGACCAGGTCGCTGACGATGCAATCCGTGGTGTATGTGGCGCAGCACTGAACGCATACATGTCCAACGAGCCGGCTCACTGAACGGACATGCTCAACAGAGGAAGCAAAGGTTTTCCCACCTGGAGGTGGGCTTCACCCGGCGGAGCCCCCGGGGGACGGGGCAGAGCTGCATGCGCAAGCAAGCGCTGTTTGAGACAAGAGGACAGCGGGCTTGCGTGTCCCCGGCAGGCTCCCCTCCAGCCTGACTGTCCGTACTCCTGCCGGAGGGGCTCCCCCAGGAGACCGTGAAGACAACCGGTCTCTCCTTAAAGTCCTTGATGCCAGAGAGCCCAAACGTTGCTCCCACTCAATGCTCGTGTGTTTGCAAAAATGATGCCCGGGAATCGCTCCTTCGTCATCTGAGAACCGACCCTAACCACGGGTCCGCCTCACTCTCACATCGAGCCCTGAGAAGGGTCTCCCCGAGGAAGGGCCATGCCCAGCGTGGGGGGCAGGGACCCCGTGATCTGGGGCTCCCTCTTAACAGGATGAGGGGGAGCGAGGGCTGCTCAGAGGCCGAGCAGAGTCAGTCGGGCACCGTCTTGGTCATTGCCCTCTCCGTGAAGTGACAGGTGGGCTCCCCCTGGCACACATACTCAGGAAACCCGCAGCCATTGGGGGCACGCTGGCTGGATGCTGGCGGTCATAGCTAGTGACAAGAGGCAGGGAGGTGGGGGTCACTGGGACGCACCTGTGTGCACATGTGTATGTGGGGCGTAAGTGGCACTCCATCCCCAACATTCTAGGTGACATAAATTGGCACTGTGCCTGCATTGACCATTCTGTTTACTGCTGAATATAGAAAGAAAGGGACAAATAGCACAGCGGCCCCGGTGCCGTGGAGAGGGCTGGAGCCGGAGCCTGTCACTGGTGAGGGCGGCACGACACAGGGCCCTTCTCAGTGGACCCCTCGGTGCCGGGCAGATGTGGGGAGAGGCGCCTGCAGCCAACACCATCCATGGTGTACAGAGGGAGGCTCCGGGGGGATGCGGTGGGGACTGTCAGCGTGGAGTGCGAGGGGTTCTCTAGGGGGCTGACGAATGGGTCCTTTGGCTTCCCAGAAGCAGGTTCTAGAAGGACCCTCTCCCCCACCAAGACACCTTGGCTCCCTGGCCATGGAAGGCAACCTCTGCAGACTGCCCTCAAGAGGACTCCCGGCGGCCATCTGCGTCCAGAGCCGGTCCTCCTTCGTCCTGGACTGTGGCCTTGGCTTCCCACTGGCCTGGGGCCTGTGTGTCCCCCTGGGGCCCATCCTCTGCCCCTCAGCCGCAGGTCCTTTCCAGCTCCTTCTGCAGAAGAAAGCCCAGGCTTCGGACATCGAGGGGGGCCTTCCAGACTCCCCAGGGGCATGTCTCTCAGGGTTCACCTCTCTGACCACCTCTGCCCCACTTCCTGCCGCAGGGGCATCTGTAAACCCTCGCCTTTCCCCTGCTGCCTCCCTTCAGGACTCCTTCTCCAAGGCCCAGTTCAGGTGACCTCTTAGCAAGTGTCTCCAAACGCCTCCCTGTTCACTCAGGAGACCTGCGTCCAGGGGGTCTTCATGCCTGGCCCACCTAGAGGCCAAGAGCATAAGTTCCTAGTGGGCTGGGCCTTCACGGAGGGTCTAGCAAGAGCACGTGCCGGTCCCTCTGTCCTGGTCCTGCTCCCAGGAGTCCAGTCCAACTGGCGCCAGGCGCTCCGATCCACGGAGAGCTGGAGGCCGCTCAGACGGTGCGCTTGTCTGGCCAGGGAACCACCAGGGGGCCGAATTCCCTGGTCAGGGCACACAGGGCCGCGCGGGAGCAGGGCCGGGCGGGAACAGCCAGAGGGGGACCGGGCCCCCTCCTCCCTCCCCTTCCGCAGCCGTCGCGGCGTCGCGGGGGTTAACGGGGGCGGGGCGAGGCGGTGGGCGGAGCCAGGCGGCCGCAGCGTCC